>NC_069124.1:27871422-28171422 GCF_026914265.1 Mya arenaria | reverse complement strand
CATCATAGCGGAATGGTGTTAAAGTTATATTCTGTATAAGCATTTAAGGTTTTAAACTACATAGGGTCGGGTAACCCGAACCAAACGTAGATTTTTTAACCCTTAGCTTTCAAATCTTAACTACTCTGGTTTTACTGGATACACAAAAAGGTAATCTGAAATGTTCCTTATAAAATTTGAGACGACTCCTTAAGCTGTTTTTTCTACATATATTAGCACATCATTAAATAGTCAAAAGTTTAAAAGTTGAATAACGATGCCGTTAGCCAGGTCGTTAACTTAAAAAAGGCCTGAGCAATCGGCTCATTAACTATAATGTGAATTGTCCCTTTCGTGATGTAATGTGGTTGTGGTACTGAAAAAATTAGACATTAATGGATGTTTGATATTAACTCGACTTTTTGTGACAGTCGAACCCCTTTGGCTCGAACTTCCAGGAACCGGTGAAAATACATCGAACCTCGGAAAATTCGAACCAAGCGGGTATACTTACCTTCAATATAAAAAGTCGGTCATTAACATCAAGTTCGAGCCAACCAGGAACTCGATCCAAGCGAGTTCGAGGCAACAGGGTTCGACTGTATTTGTTTTAAGTGTTTTGTAAAGTCGACCTTGTATCTGCTCTCCAGCTATAATCTTAGGCCAAAAAAAGATCTTTCTTTCCACCAACATCTCCAAATAATGGGATGGTAGATAAGCCTAACTTTTTTTTGTTTTTGAAAACAGCGATAATATACCAAACCGACCTATATCAGGGCATATCACTGTTGTAGAACATTTTAAATATACGATAGTTAAATTTTAACATGTTCACTAAAAAAAACACATATTTAAGAAAATTACGAACAAAAAATCCACACTACGGCACAAATAGTAAACGGTCAGTTGGGTAAGTACAAACAAAATATTTTGCAGCTTATTATTATACCGTTGAGCACCGTTGGCTCGAACTCCCAGGGACCGGCGAAAGTACCTCCAGACTAGGAAAATTCGAGCCAAGCGGGAATGCTTACCTTCAGTATATAGAAATCGGTCCTTTACATCCAATTCGACCCCACGAGGAATTTGAGCCAAGCGAGTTCGAGCCAACGGGGTTCGACTGTAGATGTCATTGGTTATCATTATTAATCAATAGTTTGAAGGTATTTGATAGCACACACTGATGATTTTAGACGTACATCAGGGGATTAACATAAGATACAACAGTTTAATCGTTTATTCATGCCAACGTTTGATACAGAACCTTGTTTATAAAACAAACAATACTAATACTAGTGTAACATAGTTATATAAGCCACGACCTACATCAAAAGTACGTTATATCGCGGTCTCTTCGAAATAATCATATTTGCAAAAAACTGTTGACAAAGTTTGTTGAATTCATGACCAAATGCTTAGGAAATCTCATTAATGTTTCATGAGTATAACCCAGAAGCAATTATGATTATTCACAGCTCATCCTACACACACTTAATAAAAAATGCAGCTCGGGACAGTGATGGCTATTATAGATTGGGAACTGTATTGGTTTCAAGACAAGTGATGTAGCGGCGCAGACAACCTTCCGGCAGGGATATTTGCCGGAAGCACAAAAATGCACTATAAAGCTGCACTCTTACAGATTGACCTCTTTGACAACTTTGTATTTTTTTTGTTTTGGAATAAGCCAAAATTTTAGTAAATGTCTGAAAACCGGCAGGCATCAATATTTAATATGGTGTATGGATAGTGTGTGTATACCACGTGATAAATTATATACTACGTCAGAAGGCATCATTTTCCTTAAAATGAATGCTTCAACAAGGATAGTTTTTTTTTCTTCATCGTTTGAAAAGAAACAAAGGGTAGTCTATACTCCTTAAAGAACCACGCCTTCGTTTTATTACATGAGTTTAATTAGGTGATAAGTTTCCTCAAAAGCTTCGAAAAACCTGTTTCCAAAGTAATGTTTTGACAGTGCTCCATAAAAAGGCGGTTTTGTGAAAAGGTTTGTCGAAGTATTTGAAGAAACTAAAATCTCAATCAAACGTTAAAAGCCCGAAGGCGGGGCTCGATAAGCGGCGTAGACTGCGCTATATTTCATTCAAAGGGATGAGAAATAGTAAAGTTGTCTTTGTTTAAATTGTTCATTCAAAGCAAACTACTGCCTTCCGACGTAGCATTTATGACGCAATATATCACGTGATATATACACACACTGATGGAGCTATCGATTAATTTGTGGTTCGGATTTGTTTGTTCGGGTTTGTTCACAGACAGCAATGGAAAGGGCAAACACACAGGGCATAAGCTGAAGATATATTCTATTGTTTTTAAATCTGTAAAAAGTCATCCGGATTCATTCTGCGATTTTGTACTATGGTAATGTGTTTGTATATGCATAATTTGTTATCTTAAGTTTAATTAAATACAATACGATATATATATTATTGTTTTAATTTTTCCAATTGAAAAATCAGCCAAACAATTATGTTGGATGATCCTACTAGTTTCAATAAAAACAAGAGCAAAATACCATGATCAAGTTTAAAAAAAGTTGACCACAATGCCCTTCCTCCCCTCATAATGTCACTTCCTGTGATATTGCGAGGAATCGCTAGGAACTAAAAATTATTACAAAATATATGCAGTGACATTCAATAAGCTTCATAGGTCCAATCTTCGGCCCTGACCAGTTTATCTTGAAACAATAGTAATACATTGTGAAGTGTCTTTGCCTGAGCCGTAATTATTGTCTGTGCCTTGCAGCTGGTGATCCATTGTCCGAATCTCGCGCTTTGAATCTCGCGCTTTTATCTTTGAATGCCCTGTCAGAAAAACTTCCATTGTCCGTTTCAATGTCTTGCAATGCTTTCGTGGGCACTTAAAATAACGTAGGAGGAATATTGTCTACAGTGCAATGTGAAGGTCGCAAAAAACGTCCCATGCGTAAATATCCTAAAAAGAGTCAATTTTCTATGCAGATATCTTCCCTTACAAGCAGTCTGTACACAAAATGGTGTTTGGCCCAGGGAACAGTACGGTTGTTTATGTAACAAGAAGACACAATTATCGTTACTCTTATGAAATAATTAGCTTTTTTATTAAATCTCATTTAATATAATAATACCCAAACATCTTCTGAAACAAAGTTTGTTTCTTTTTTTGTCATACATACTCAACATTTATAAATTATTTCAGGGCTAATTGATTGATATATGTTCTTGATTCATTTCGTAAATATTGAGTCATTTAACCATTATGAATTTGAAGTTATGTACGAAATGCCGTAAGGGCCATCGCCTATGAATGTGCTGATCTGAAATGCGATACTCGATAGTACGATGATGAAAACGCGAAATCACGAAACTACGATGGTGAAAACGCGACAACTGTACGACGATAAAAAGTCGACAGTACGATAACAATAGCGATAATACGACAGTACGATGATGATAATGCGATAGTACGATGATGAAAACGCGACAGTACGACGATAAAAAGGCGACAGTACGATAACGAAAAAGCGATAATACGACAGTACGATGATGATAATGCGATAGTACGATGATGAAAACGCGACAGTACGACGATAAAAAGGCGACAGTACGATAACGAAAAAGCGATAATACGACAGTACGATGATAATAATGCGATAGTACGATGATGAAAACGCGACAGTACGATAACGAAAGCGCGATAATACGACAGTACAATGATGATAATGCGATAGTACGATGATGATAACGCGACAGTACGATGATGAAAACACGGCAGTACGATGATGAAACCGCGACAGTACAATGATGAAAACGTGACAGTACGATGATGAAAACGCAATAGTACGATGATGAAAACACGATAGTACGATGATGAAAACACGAAAGTACGATGATGAAAACACGACAGTACAATGATGAAAACTCGACAGTAAGATGATGAAAACGCGATAGTACGATGATGAAAACACGACAGGACCATGATGAAAACACGACAGTGCGATACTACGATGATGAAAACGCGAAATCACGAAACTACGATGGTGAAAACGCGACAATACGATGGTGAAAACACGATAGTTTATCGCATTATCATCATCGTACTGTCGTTTTATCGCGTTTACACAATCGTACTATCGAGTATCGTGTTTCAGATCAACACATTGATAGGCGATGGCCAGAACGGCATTCCGTAGTTATGCATAAGATGTCATGTTAATTTGAAGTCAATGGGTAGTTTAAATGACACATTTTGACCTACATTCACAACTTATATATATATATATTAGTTGTAAATGTAGGTCAAAAGGTGACATTTGAAATACCCATGCCAACAATCACTTCAATAGATATATAAATATATATATACACTCATTTATCCTGTGTATAAGTGAGTCGCGTTTTAGAGATGGACTTGTTGTGAGTTTTTGGGACGGACTGGATTTAGCCAGATCGCCTCTGACAGTCATGCTTGATCTTTGTATGTTTTAGTAACTGAATTAAACATGGGACAGGAAAACATTGCCGTTGAATGTGTTCAAGTTGAGTTGAGTTGAACTGTTGAGAGTCTGTGGAGGTTACGTCTAAATGGTCCGTCTAAATTAAGGTTTTTCGTCGTAGCTCTAATAATCTTAAAAATCTGTCTATGAGCATTTTAGTCGTAACTTAATATATCATCAAACAATTCGGCAAAACAAGGGTGATCGCCATTTCATCAATTGACAATAATTGTCATTGTGATGGAAAAAACATCGGTTTAAATGCGTGATTAAAGTCTTTATTTAAAAATGTTTCTTTTTGTGTACCTAAAGGTTTACTGATGCAAAACAATGCATGGCGAGCTTAGCGCATTTCAAATTTCACGTTCGTAATAAACGGGCATGAGTCATGAAGATGATAAGGGAACACATTTCTTTTTTTTCTCCAATCAGCATTTTATACGTATGAATCAAAACCCATTTGTTTCAAAAATGTTTAAAAGTAACTGGAAATAAATTTAAACGTCAAGGAAAAACGTTTTCAGTGGCAATAATAATAATAATAATAATAATAATAATAATAATAATAATATTTATTAATAATAATAATAATAATAATAATAATAATAATAATAATAATAATAATAATCATAATAATAATAATAATAATAATAATAATAATAATAATACTGCTACTACTACTACTACTACTACTACTACTACTACTACTACTACTACTACTACTACTACTACTACTACTACTACTACTACTACTACTACTACTACTACTACTACTACTACTACTACTACTACTATAATTATAATAATAATAATAGTCATAATTATAATGATGGTGGTGGTGGTGGTGATGGTGGTGGTGGTGATGATGATGATGATGGTGATGATGATGATGATGATGATGATGATGATGATGCTGATGCTGCTGCTGCTGCTGCTGCTGCTGCTGCTGCTGCTGCTGCTGATGATGATGATGATGATGATGATGATGATGATGATGATGATGATGATGATGATGATGATGATGATGATGATGAGAAAGAAGAAGAAGAAGAAGAAGAAGAAGAAGAAGAAGAAGAAGAAGAAGAAGAAGAAGAAGAAGAAGAAGAAGAAGAAGAAGAAGAAGAAGAAGAAGAAGAAGTTTCTGTCTATTTCTGCTAATATTTCAGGATATTTGTAAACAGTGATAGGTAAATGGTCAACATTTCAGCAATCTTACTCCTATATCTTATTTATGTTAAAGATTTATTTTAATCAAGTTGTTACCAATCATACCAGGGGCGGCTCAAGGAATTGACGTAAGAGGGGGCGTTACTAAGAGGCACAACATTTTTAGGTTTACCCCTCCCTCAGAACTGAAATTTTAAAGGTTAAAAATGTTGGCAGGGGGTTAGGCGTTCTCCCTTGAATAATTTAACAAATTCTCATTCGATATGATGCATTTTGACCATATGATATTTCATTGCTTTTTCTCTCCAATATCGACAAAAAAGTAAACTTGGACGATTTTAGTGCTGAGGGCGCGCTAGCTGGTGAGGATCCCCTTCTGAATCCGCAAGTGCAAACGGAAAAAAACACGCGAGTGTCTCTCTTGATTCCCTAAGTTTTAAAAATTCGTTCAATATTTAATATATCACAAAATATGACGTCACCAAACCAAGTGTGATCCCACGATTTAAAAAAAGCAAATTGAATTACTATCTAAAGCTGCACTCTCACAGATTGGCCATTTTAACATTTTTATTTTATATTTTTTGTCATGGTAAGAGCAATATTTTGCGTAAATATCTGCAAACCAATAAAATAAGATTGCTGAAAAAAAATCAGATCGTAGATTTACATATTTCCTTTCGAAAATTAATGCTTAATGGCTTAGACCGTTACTAACGGGTTAAGAAAAATGCATATAACATCTTTTTTGAACTTAAATATAAAAATCTGCGATATATTTTTTGTCAGAAGTTTTATATAACTGGTTCCCATGGATTGTCGCCGAAATGGGCTCGTTCCAAGAAATAAATAAAATAAGTTGTCAAAACGTTCAATCTGTGAGAGTGCAGCTTTATTGTAAATGCTGTGATTGTTACTAGTTGTGTTTTTTTATTGTACTGCTAAAACGGAATAAAAACGATTTTTCTGGTTACGTCGTTGCTGCAAGGCATGTAGAGCGTGAAAGCAGTATTTCTTTCTGGTGTTCAGGTCATCGAAGGTGAAACATGTAGGCCGTATTCGTTTCTATAAACACGGAACAAGCTGGCACCAATTCCTCGTAACTTCTAAAGTCCCTTATAACAGGATTAAGCTAATCTCATTATTTTTGGTTTTCAATAAATTGCGTAATATCGACCTCTAAGAGTTTTTATACTTAAGATAGAAATTATCTATGATAAACGCAATAAACTATTTTTCATTTATCGAAATTCAATTTAATTATGTGTTTTGGCTATTTGAAATAACCTACTTAAGCCTGTTAAGCTTAAAGATGCAGTATTACTCGCAAATAAGATTCACCATGGCATATTCAATACAATTTACCAAAAAGGATTACATAATGTTGAAAACAAAGGTTCTTATGAAGGATACTGCGTTTAATTTGAAAGAAAGGTGCAGAAAACACGGTATTTCTACCTTAAGAGACGATAGTAGATCACAGTAAATATTTTAGCATTCACCAATCATTTAATATTTTTGCGTTTTCAGCTATTAAATATTCGGTTATTAACTTGTTATCAGTAATTAATCCCCAGGTCCGTGGGTATACCGGGGATAGCGGATGAAATTGGCCGTGTTTAACCTTCCAGGTGGCCCCGCAGTGCCGGGTGAATGCGGTGGTTTTGATAGATTTCGCGCCAAAATTAGCGGGAAATGGGCCTTACCTAGGATGTCCACGGGGTGCAGGGGCATTTGGTGGGATTTTAAACAGCACTTGGTCCCTAAATGGGCGGGAATTTTACCCGGAATTGGCTGGACCGAAAGTCAAAATCCCCGCTATTCCCCGGACCTGGGGGGGGGGGGGAGGAGACGTGGTGTATTACCATAAAGTTAAATTATAATAATTGGTGATCCTATGTAGTTTTGATATCATTTGAAAGGCTAATAATTGCTGATTGCTACTATGTAAAATAAATGACCAATAATTCTCTAAACATAAATATATTTTGTCGTTTGTAGTTTTGCTTTTTATTGCAACTGAATCTGAAATGACATACTGGCACTGATACAAGGCCAGTGGCGGACCCAGGTTTCTCAGTTGGGGGGGGGGCGTAACTTCTGAAATTGACTTCTGTTAGCCGCTAAGGCCCCCATGTGTTTTCATGGTAATTCAGGGGGTCGGAGGCCTTCGCGACGGCCTCAAGCTCTTAAACTATTGCATGTGTTTACTATGGAACGCCGGGGCTCAATGCTTCTTGCGAAATGCGTTATGCAAATGCTATATATAGAACAATAGTTTCATTTTCGACCAATCGAATGGCCGGGTACGGAATTACGGAAGCTCGTGCTAAGTGAAATCTAAATATAGTAACACCTCCTGAATAACGGATTTCCTTCGCATCTCGCATTTCGCATGAAGCATTTTAAAAGCATTTAGCATCTCGCATTTTGCAAAAAAATCATTTCCCAAAAAGCATTTCGCATATGGCATAACACAATCAAATTGAATCGGACGAAATATTGTGCACGTTCCGAACTGCTCCCGGCAGTGAAGGGGATGTAAGACATAGGCTACTGATACTGCTACAGAAATATTATTATACGGTGGAAGAAACGATACTCTTTCTAACCTAACGCGTTTATAGCAATATACAGAGTTGCACATCTTGCTATTCGCAATCTAACTGACATTCTGGCATATTTTCTCTAGGACACCTCTTTACTTTACCGTTTCTGAATATTATATTGTATTGGTGTGTTAATATATGTTATTCTAATGAATAGACACAACAAACGTATTATTTTGCACCTCTATTACATGCAGATAAAAGTATTTTTCAAATTAATGTGTTCCTTTTTTCATTTCATACAAAATGATTCTGCTCAATTTATGCTAACAACGATAAAAAATATTGAATCGAAGCTTTTCGCATTTCGCATTTCGCAAAAAGAATTTCGCATTAAGCAATTCGCAAAAAGCATTTCGCATAAAGCATTAAGCGTTTTGCAAAAAACATTAAGCATTATGCAAAAAGCATGAAGTATTTCGCATTTCGCAAGAAGCATTGCGCCCCGGCGTTCCATAGTTTACACTGTTTTTACAAAGCTTGAACTGCGAGAGACACTTTGTAACGTAGTAACGCCGTTAAGCTGATCGTCACCTCACTATAGATCAAGTTTTTTTTCCCGCATAAATTGAAAGACCTTGGTAAAATTGAAAAAGTAATTCATACAGTTATTGGGCAAACTTTAATGTTTGTTCAGTGACACCGAGTGAAAGTGTCTGCTTTAAGCAAGTAGTCCGCTGAATTCTCGTGTATTTGATCTCTTAAGTTAATCTTGTTTCATATTATCGGATTTGGTGAAAATGTTACTGGATTGCAAAACGGTTTGGATCCGGATTAGACGCCGAGTTACTCGGCGTCTGATCCGGATCCAATCTGGTTGACGACATCACTACGGTCGCTATCGGCATGCTTAGGGTTACAAACAAAACTTTATCGAAATTACCCATTTACTTCATAGATACGCATGTATAAATCTCGAGCAGATATAAATTGACGCCATAGTGGGAAATTGTTTTTTTATGAGTTTAAATGAATTGCCCCTCGTAAATTGTCCCTTACCGCTATAAACAGTGTTGACCCTTATCATACCGATCGCGACCATAGTAATTTTAAAGTTAACCAGCTTGGACGAACTAACTCGGCGTCTGATCTGGATCCAAGCTGTTTTACACTCAGTCAACTGTTCTACCAGTTTTCAGACGGACCAAACAAGTTTTAATGACCAAACACATGTTCATTCAGCGGACTATTTCTTTGAAGGCAGGATGAGGGTTAACCATTACAGTTTGGGAGCTATGGAAACCGGAATCGTCAAAAGAGCTTGGATCCATATAAATTGACAAGCTACTCGGCGTCTGATATGATTCAAAGCTGTTTGACACTCCCGCCATATCAATCTTTCGAACAGATTTGTTTAGCATAAGACAGTCGCTTATAGTAATAAACTTTAAAATACTTCCAAAGTCATAGATGTGAAGACAAATAAAAAAAAAATGTTTGCACAGAACGTAGTCTGCTGGGTGCTATTCTGTACATTGTATTTAGTCATTATGACGAACGATCCGAAAAGTGAAACAGACGAGCAAACGTCTGTTTTACTGACTTCTCAGGGTTAATACATTCAACACAATGTCGAATCAAACCAGAACATATTTTATTAAAATAACTGTTGTGTCCGATATTCCCCGCATGTATTTCAGCCGTCCGATATTCACTACAAAACTACGCATGTGTCCGATTGAACGGCGTTTTACTTCCTGCGTATAGCCGTAAAAACGGAGGATAGCCAAACGCTAACACATTCTACTAAATACGTCATAATAGATAATTTAATCGATAAGAGCGTTCCACAACGTCTCGGACCAATTATGTTTCGTAAGAGTCCAATGTTGCCAAATAGATGTTCGATACAACCACGGTAAATCGAGATCTATTGTTTTGTGTGGAGCAAATCATAACCTTAAAAGCTATCTACAATGATGGAACGATATTAATAATTTATACATATACTTGGAAAATTTTAGGGGGGGGGGGTGCGCGCCGGGTCCGCCCCCTGGATCCGCCTATGAAGGCCATACATACAGTCGAAATCCGTTGGCTCGAACTCGCTTGGCTCGAATTCCTTGTTGGCTCGAACTTGATTTAGAGGACCGATTTCGATTGTACTGAAGGCTAACAATCCCGCTTGGCTCGAATTTTCCGACGCTCGAAGTATTTTCGCTGGTCCCCGGGAGTTCGAGCCAACGGGGTTCGACTGTATATTTTATATTATTTTCTGTCTGAGTTTTACATATACTTTTTAGCACATATAAAACCATTTAAAACGATATCAACATAATATGGGGGCACCAGGCATTCAAAACCAAGATATTTGTGGGCTGAATACCTTCAAGCGGATCAAGCATTTCACTAGTCATACTTGGTAAGGCCCATATTTCCATTACAAACGACAGTGGCTTCTTGAGCTGGCCCAATTTCTGGTAAATATGATTGTGGCTTTTGAGATGGCCCACTTTCTAGTGAATACGACAGTGGCTTCTTGGGATGGCCAAATATCTAGTAAATATGACAGTTGCTTCTTGAGATGGCCAAATATCTGGTAAACACGAGAGTGGCTTCTTGGGATGACCCATATTGCTAGTACGCACGACAGTGGCTTAATTTAGCTAGTTCAATTTCTGGTGAACACGACAGTGGCTTCTTTGGATGGCCCATATTGCTAGTACGCATGACAGTGGCTTCATTTAGCTTGCTCAATTTCTGGTAAACACGACAGTGGCTTTTTGGGATGGCCCATATTTACTAGTACATACAATAGTGACTTCTTGAGCTGGCCCAATTTCTAGTAAATACGAAAGTGGATTCTTGAAATGGCCCAATCTCTGGTAAATACGACATTGACTTCTCAAGATGTCCCTGGTAAACACGACAGTGGCTTCTTGTGATGTTCCATATTGCTAGTACGCATGACAGTGGTTTCATTTAGCTGGCTCAATTCTGGTAAACACGACAGTGGCTTTTTGGAATGGCCCATATTTCTAGTACATACGACAGTGGCTTCTTGAGCTGGCCCAATTTCTTGTTAATACGACAGCGGGTTCTTGAGATGGTCCAATTTCTGATAAATACGACAGTGGCTTCTCAAGATGGCCCAATTTCTGGTTAATAAGACAGTGGGTTCTTGAGATTGTCCAATTGCTGGTAAATACGACAGTGTGTGCTTGAGATGGTCCAATTTGTGGTAAATACGACAGTGGCTTCTTGAGATTGTCCAATTTCTGGTAAATACGATAGTGGGTTCTTGAGATTGTCCAATTTCTGGTAAATACGAAAGTGGGTTATTGAGATTGTCCAATTTCTGGTAAATACGGTAGTGGGTTTTCGAGATGGCCCAATTTCTGGTTAACACGACAGTGGCTTCTTTGGACGGCCACAGTTCCTAGTACACACGATAAAGGCTTCCTAAGATGGCTCAATTTCCGATAAATACGACAATAGGTTCTTGAGATGGCCCAATTTCTGGTAAATACGATAGTGGGTTCTTGAGACGGCCCAATTCCTGGTTAACACGACAGTGGCTTCTTTGGACGGCCACAGTTCCTAGTACACACGATAGAGGCTTCCTGAGATGGCTCAATTTCCGATAAATACGACAATAGGTTCTTGAGATGGCCCAATTTCTGGTAAATACGAAAATGAGTTCTTGAGATGGCCCAATTTCTCGTAAACACGACAGTGGCTTTTTAGGATGTTCCATATTGCTAGTACGCACGACAGTGACTTCAGTTAGCTGGCTCAATTTTGGCAAACACGGCACTGGCTTTTTGGGATGGCCCATATTTCTAGTACATACGACAGCGGCTTCTTGAGCTGGCCCAATTTCTTGTTAATACGACAGTAGCTTCCTGAGATGGCCCAATTTATGGTAAATACGACAGTGGGTTCTTGAGAAGGTCCAATTTGTGGTAAATACGACAGTGGCTTCTTGAGATGGCCCAATTTATGGTAAATACGACAGTGGGTTCTTGAGATTGTCCAATTTCCGGTAAATACGATAGTGGGTTCTTGAGACGGCCCAATTTCTGGTTAACACGACAGTGGCTTCTTTGGACGGCCACAACTTTTAGTACACACGATAGAGGCTTCTTGAGATGGCCCAATTTCCGGTAAATACGACAATGGGTTCTTGAGATGGCCCAATTTCTGGTAAATACGACAATGGCTTCTTGAGAAGCACCAGAGGTATCGGCCATCTCAAGAAGCCAGTTTAGATGACAGGAAAACTACATATAAAATCATGTTTTACCCGTATAACAAAGGAAAGATTACATCAATTTTTGGGTGCGTGTTTCGGTATTATTGCGTAGCATACAGTCGAAACTCACCATGTGGAACTCTGTTATCTCGATATTTTGGTTATTTCGAACTTTATTCGAATGTGTTGGGTTTAGTTATACATATTTTGGTGTTTCGGTTATATCGGATGTTCGTTATCACGAATAATTTCCCAACGCCTTACATATAGCGAGTTTTGACTGTATGTTCATTTAACGCCCAAAAGAAATTATATGGAAGATATTAGGGAAATTCAACGGATATACAAGTGAGAGAAGATATAGACATACATCATGTCATTTCACTTTCATATTCATTCTTTTTACCTAATACATGTAATGATATCTGCGTGTCTAGCCCAATTTACTCCACTTATAGCCATAAGTACTTATGGTCGCTATAATGAACACCTAATAGACGAGCCCAAAACAGTAAGATTGCCAGGACAATGACACTATTTCATTCAAACGGTCAATTTGTTAATACTTTGCCTCTCGCGCAATAAATTGACGAGTATCAAATTCTTTTCATCACATGCTTTGCTCGGTTTAGAGTAGCAAATATGACCTACTTGTTTCATCTACGGTGTTGATGAGCCAAACACCAGTAAGGAATACAATTAAATGACAATCCTTTTGTTTGGGGATCGTCTATGAGAAGTTCATAATAGCGACTGTCATTTCATATGGCTATATATCTCTGAACATGCAGATCTCACATCTCCTTACAGACATATCGGCGCTGTATAAGGTGGCAGTTTTCTGTCATAAAACGGTATTATTGGATCATGACTGTTGTCTGTAATCATTGATCCATCCTTTACCTACGAACGGCATCGTGAAATGATGTAATTCCCCAGTCAATTGTAACCACACCCCCCCCCCCCCCCCGGTCCGGGAGTATACCGGGGATAGCCGGGGAAATGGCCGTGTTTTTACCTTTCAGGTGGCCCCGCAGTGCCGGGTGAATGCGGTGGTTTTGTCTTCGTGCAAAATATAGCGGGGAATGGGCCTAACCTAGGTTTCCTTGGGTGCGGGGGCATTTGGCGTGGATTTTACCATCAGTTAGTCCCCGCAGGGCGGGGATATTGCACGGGGTTGGCTGCACCGAAAGTCAAAGTCCCCGCTATTCCCCGGACCTGGGGGCCCTGGTTACAATTGACTGGTGCATAATGTTTAGTAAAGAAAATGTAAAAGGTAGACAGAAAATATATAATTTAGCATTAACGGAACTAACAGAGAACTAACTTATTTGTCGGTCGGATTCCTCACACCGTTCTTCTTTTTTCGGCTTTACCAAAATGTTTCCATGTTTAGTATTTTATCATTTTTGTATAGCCTGAAGACTGATGCACAATTTCAGATGATTTGTTTTACTGATATTACATAAAAAATGGCCTTTTATATGAGTTTTCTCAATTAATAGGTACGTGGTCACAAATTTCCCCAGTTAAAAAGCGCCAAAATATCGCATTTATTTCAGTGTGTGTATACCACGTGATAAATTGCGTCATAAATGCTATGTCGGAAGGCATCATTTTGCTTCGAATGAAGACTTTAAACAGAGATAGCTTCACTATGTCTTCACCATTTTTAAAGAATCATAGCGCAGTCTACGCCGCTTACGGAGCCTAGCCTTCGGTCTTTTAATAGAGTTTGATTGAGAGTTTAGTTTCTTCAAACACTTCGACAAACCTTTTCACAATACGGCCGTCTGACGGAGCACTGTCAAAACATTATTTTGGAAACAGGTTTGTCGAAGTGTTTGATGAAACTAATCACCTTATCAAACTTCGGTTATAAAACGAAGGCGGGGCTCTTTAAGTGGCATAGACTGTCCTTTGTTTTATTTAAAATGGTGTAGTAAAAGAAAAGTTATCTTTGATTTAAGTCTTCATTTTATGCAAAATGCTGCCTTCCGACGTAGCATATATGACGTAATTTATCACGTGGTATACACACACTGTATTTGTCTTTCTGTACATACATCCTTATTATGCTTTATATGTTTTTATCATTACAGTCTAATGAGTGAAACATAAAAATGCATTAATAAGCGTTTTTTTGGCATCAAGCTATATTAAGTCCAATAAAAGTATCGTTATAAATAATGTCGGGGTTTAAAAGCTGCACTCTCACAGATTTACCATTTTTACTTTTTTTATTTCTGTCTTTGAAAGAGCAAATTTTTGGAGCAATATCTGCAAACCAATGATGATTGGTAACAATAGATCAGATCGTAGATTTTCATACTTCCGTTCGAAATTAATGTTTTATGGCTTAAACCGTTACTAACGGTTTAAGAAAATGCATTGATAAAATATCATTGTTATCACTTAAGTATAAAAATCTTCGATCTAATTTTTTGTCTGCAGTCTTATATAACTGGTTTCCATGGATTCTCGCAAAAATTGGCTCGTTCCAAGACAAAAAATAAAAACAAGTTGTCAAAACTTTCAATCTGTGAGAGTGCAGCTTTAAATATTGTTTGCCAGTTAACTGACAAAAAGCATTTTGCCAAACATGTCGCATTTTAATGCGAATTTTTTTAACCTTTTCTACTTTGATTTTTTATCTATAAAGTTTGTTCTTTTGACATTGAAGTTTAACTAAAAATCGCCTTGAATTGAGCACGTATATTAACACGTTCAAATTTCAACTTTCATTAGATTAAAAAACCCTCTGCAGACTAAAGATGACACCTTCGTGCAACAGCAAACAACTTAGTTGATGGGTGATAATAAACAAGTGAGACACACCTTGCAGATGATGGAATGATATCATGTTCATGTTTATTACAAATAAACGTGAAGCGACGGAATCTGATATCTTACATTTGAAACAGGAATTACCAAGTCAAATCAAAATCGTGATTAACACCGATATTTATATAAAATACCAAGTCAAATCAAAATCGTGATTCACACCCATATTTATATTAAATACTACAGAAACAAGCGCAGTAAGCACAATTTTTACATTTTTCAATGGCACAGAGTTAACGGCAAAGACATTGAACACACAAACAAAAAATCACAAACAAGATACATGGAACAAGAGCACAGAACTCCACAAACAACACAGTGCATATATACTATATAAATACTAGGTGTGTTTATCAAGGACCATGTTTGCATTTTCATCGTTTGCTAACATTTGATTTACAATCACTATACACTATAATTGATAACCTATCTTTAGTCAATTGGTTGACTTGCGATTTACAGCAAACAGAATCTCTGTCTGAAATTATCATGAACAGTAAGAGACCACATACATTTCTTAAATATTTTATAGTCAAAAAACAAACTTGCACGCAAAATAACACTGATTTCTAGTGTTTCACGACCCTCAATACAATAAATGGGAAGAAAATTTCACGTGTTAAGTGAACATTAACAAAATAGAAGGAAAGTTACGTTTTTTATGAGAAAAACAAAATTGGTTAAACGTAACCATTATGTATTCGATAAAGTGACCACATTCGTGTAAGAGTATAAACAATACTGTGAAAATGTAATATGAATTCAATGTCATATCGGATTTTATTTCTCTCGTGATCATAGAAAAACTATATTTTCTCTCGTGGCGAAACTGAAATCAACACATTTTCTGTTTCTTTTATGCTTATTTGCGGAGTTTTATTAGTTTTAAATTTATTTTCTATATAACCCTTTTTTGAAAAGGCTTTTTTCTTCGCTGCTACACGTGGGGCCACCCTCACACAAAATTATAGCTGATGACGTAGCTGTCAATTTTCTATTTCCGTTTCGTTGTTTAAATAGTTGTTCGATATTTTTTTAAAGTTTATTATTCACTTGTTTTATGGTGCAAACATTTGATGAAAATTTATAAACGAACTTTTGTTAATGCATCTATGTTCCAAAACGTAACAGTTAATGCACGAAAGCACTTTTAAACTAAACACGACATGATTACATGACCAAATTACTACGCCGCCATTTATTTAATGAAAATATTTGATAGGTCGAACGTGTTTGCAAAACAATTGCGGATGATCATTGGATAAAATCACTTTTCTAAGTTTTAGAGTTTGTTTCATGATACATAGGTATTCAGACATCCCTTACTGTCAGAGATTAGTCTGATTCGCTCGAAGACAGGTAGTTTTCAATGTAAAGAGTTATAACCTCGCTAGGTTGTATATTGTTTTGTGCATTTTCCCAGAGCTTTGTTTAACAATTTACAACGACAAACAGTTCAAAACGATATTTGAACGATGATATAACATCGTATAAATGTTCCAGCAGTTGTCGTCTGTAATTTATTTTGTATGAATGATATGCCATACATAAATTTGTCCATTCGTTGTATATATAAAGTCGATCGGTCCGTATATTAATTTATTTTAATGAAAATCCTGTTTTATGACGTCAGTGGATCATATAATATATGGCAGGTCCGGCCCTCGCCCAATGTATAATTTCGACCGCTGACGTCCTATTATATGGACCGTTAAAATCTTAAAACTAGTGAGTGCGGATTGCGATTTTCACAACGGCGAAAAATTGTCGCAAGTAAAAATTATATGCTTTGTTCAATAAAAAACCAAAAGTACATTAAAAAATATTAAAAGGTAATATAAAATGTATGGTATAATATAAGAAATATACCACACGACTTCGGGCCATATGACATTGTAAGGACCGGTAAGTCAGCTACAATAGGTGAAAGGACCTCGGCTAACGCCATGGTCTATATACACATTCGGGTCAAATTCCCCCGAGTGGTGTGTAATATTTCTAAAATATACGGTATATATGCATGCACGTTATTTGGAACTCCTTCCCTTGTCACAGCGTTATTTGTCATATAGTAGAAAGGGATCCAGACGAATTTCTTTTCTGTAATAACATACGGGAGCTCAGCCGTTGTTCTCGATAGCTTATGTCTATAACGAGTTATTCTTCCTTCGATTACTGTATTATATGTTGAAAAATGCATATATCGCAATTTACAAATTCGTACGCAGTATTAGTTGATACAAATATCCTTTGGGAGCATTTACTTATTTTGTAAGGACTAAACTCCGAAAGAAGTTTTATAAAAAGGAGTTGTCCTTACTCAGCATGCTTACTTCAATCATTCCTAATAATTGCATGGCAAAAACTAAATAAGTATACCAACATTAAGTGTTTTTCCTTGATTATAAATTCAACTTCTTTATTTTTAAACTGTGGGAGTGCTTTGGTTATTTTACATCGTTCTTTCTTTTATTTTGTTTATCATCACGCCATATGGTACAGATAAACAACAAAAGTATAGTGCAACATAAACCCCAAAATTCTATTTGCCTCTACCAAATGTTGAATACGACAGTGGCCCTTGAGATGGCCCAATTTCTGGTAAATACGACAGTTGCCCCTTGAGCTGGCCCAATTTCTGGTGAATACGACAATGGCGTTTTGGGCTGACCCAATTTCTGGTAAATACGACAGTGGTCTCTTGAGATGGCCCAATTTCTGGTAAATACGACAGTGGCATCTTGTTCTGGCCCAATTTCTGGTAAATACGACAGTGGCTTCTTGAGCTGAACCACTTTCTGGTAAATGCGACTGTGGCCCCTTGAGATGGCCCAATTTGTGGTAAATACGACAGTGGTCTCTTGAGATGGCCCAATTTCTGGTAAATACGACAGTTGCCCCTTGAGCTGGCCCAATTTCTGGTGAATACGACAATGGCGTTTTGGGCTGACCCAATTTCTGGTAAATACGACAGTGTTCCCTTGAAAAGGCCCAATATCTGGTAAATACGACAGTGGCCCCTTGAGATGGCCCAATTTTTGGTAAATACGACTGTGGCCCCTTGAGATGGCCCAATTTCTGGTGAATACGACAGTGGCTTCTTGAGATGGCCCAATTTCTGGTAAATACGACAGTGGTCTCTTGAGGTGGCCCAATTTCTGGTAAATACGACAGTGGTCTCTTGAGATGGCCCAATTTCTGGTAAATACGACAGTGGTCTCTTGAAATGGCCCAATTTCTGGTAAATACGACAGTGGCTTTTTGATCTGGCCAAATTTCTGGTAAATACGACAGTGGCTTCTTGAGCTGAACCAATTTCTGGTTAATACGACAGTGGCCCCTTGAGATGGCCAAAATTCTGGTAAATACTACAGCAAAATAATAGCTGAGGACGTACTTGTAAATGTTCTATTTCCGTCTCGTCGAGAAAAAAATCTCAGATATATTTTATTGTTTATTATCCACTCGTTATTTTTTAGTGTAAACATTTTATGAACATTAACCAATGAACTTTTATTAATGTATCTATTTTCCAAATGATAATGGTTAATGCACGAAAACACTTTTAAACGAAACAGGGCATGAATACATGACCATATTATTACGCTAACATTTAGATAATGAACATTTGACAGGTCGAACGTTAGCAATACAATTGCGGATAAAAGTTGGATAAAAAACAACAAGTCTGACATGCTTGAAGACCGTTCGTTTTCCAGGTAAAGAGTGAAGACGACGCTAGGTTGTTCACACATTTTTAGGCGTGAGTTACGTAAAAAAACTTTAATTAATCTGTTAATTTTTGTGTGAAGTTTCAAAAAAGGTGTTTTATTTCTTAAATATACAGTAAATATTCATGCACTTTGATTGGAGCTCATTCCCTTGTCACAGCGTTATTAATCATTTAGTGCAAAGGGAAACGACGAAGTTCTTTTCTATATTAACACAAGGGAGCTCAGCCGTTGTACTCGATAGTTAAGGGTTGTCACGAGTTCTTCTTTCTTTGATTATTTAATGTTGAAATAATCATATATCGTTATTTACAAACTCTAGTGAAGTGCTTTATATAACAAAACCATTTTGGAGAATTAACTGATTTTGTAAGGACTGAACTCCAAAAGAAGTTCTATAACAAGGAGTAGTACTTACCCGACACGCTCGCAAATGTCATTGGTTGTGATGCTTCCGACATATTTGACAAGTAAAAAATATTCACGTTTAACCTTTGTAACACTTCCATTGGGTCATATTCATCAAAAATGAAGTTTTTGTTTCAAAGTTTTTTATTATGTTTTGAAGTAGATAATACCATTGCATCGGCTTTTATTTTGAACAATATGAAAAAGAAAAATATCATAATAAGTCATGAATAAACGTGTAATTTTGCAAAATGTGCAATTCTCAAAGTACTATTATTCTTTGCTTTATTTTATTATTATTATTATTATTATTATTATTATTATTATTATTATTATTATTATTATTATCAACAGTATTGTTATTATCATTATTATTATAATTATTATTATTATTATTATTATTATTATTATTATTATTATTATTATTATTATTATTATTATTATTTTATTATTATTATTATTATCATTGTTTTTATTATTATTATTATTATTATTATTATTAATATTTTATTTTATTTTTAATAATAATAATAATAATAATAATATTATTATTATTATTATTATTATTATTATTATTATTATTATTATTATTATTATTATTATTATTATTATTAATATCATTCTTCTTCTTCTTCTTCTTCTTCTTCTTATTATTATTATTATTATTATTATTATTATTATTATTAGTAGTAGTAGTATTATGCCCAATTATATAGCATTTTATCATAAAACACATACGTCCAAATATATATTTAAATTTATAGAAAGAATCCGTAAGTTTAGAAGATAAAATATATACACATGATAAAAAGAACTACAACGGCTGCATACAACCAATCCTTAAAAAACACATCACTAGGTATTAAAAATTATGATAGGCGATACTGAAACTGTACATAAATGATACGAACCGAATTAAATAAAGGTTCACCCGCACCACCTCGCTCCTTTTGGTAATGTGGTTACCAGAGACTTATGGAGGAATAGGGACTCAAGATCCTTGTACGCGGTTGATAAAGTCTCAAAATCCTGGCAATATTCGTTAGGTAGACCCACAATCGTTTAATATAATCCATCCATTATAAGACTGCAAAAATATGTTAGTGCATTTTAGATGTTAGCTTCGATATTAAATCTATGTTTAATCTATATTGATTAACCATGATTATATTATTTTTGCATGGATTACATTTTTGAATAACACTATAATGACGCTATTATTAAGATATGATTTATTAAAGGAAGATAATAAATAAAAGTGTTTTTAGAATATTTTTAAATTTGCTTCTTAGATAACATAATGTCTATATTTGAAAAGAGCTATCGGTGAAAACATTAATGATATTCAAACTTTACATTTTGTTACTTTAAAATGAAACGTTACCAGTGGCATGTTTTATATAATGATGGACGGATTACCTTAAAAGTAATTGTTATGCACATATCGAATGAAACAGAAGGCGACTTCTGTGTGCAAGATGTGAGAGGAATTACACAAATTCAGTACCTCTTTATCCATTTTCTGTTTTAAGCGAAAAAACATTGACAGGCAATTAAAGAAAACCTTTACAAGTCCAATTACATGACACTAACTAACAGGCTGCAATGGAGTCACCCTTTGCTTTAGACACGTTCTATTTTCATTCATAATGGATAGCCTGTACAACAAAGTCAACAGTTGTATGTTTACTCTATGTCAATTTTTCTGCCTTCACGTGCTAAGACATTGTATTTTTGTGTTCTGTTTATTTCCGCGAATGCTTATTTTTCTCTGATGCATTGTAAAGTTAGTGTCAATTTAACTAATATGTTATTGAAACTTATTTTCAATATAAGTAACTAAATGTCTCGAGAATTGTTACTGAATATAAAAATGGGTACCAAAATAAAAAAAGGATTGTTACAGCTGTGCTTGTGCAAGAACTATAAATTTGGTTTGCCTTATTTATGTCGTTTTCCGAGTAAGCAAGAGACATATTGATTTAGTGCTGTCTGTCTGTAACAAAACTTTGTCCCTTGTAAAACTTATAGTTGTACTTAATGCTGGAAGAAGTGTTTAATATAAACTGTAGTTGTGCATAGACTAATGTTTTACCAAAATAGGTGTCTTTTAATTCCTTCATAGCCTTGACTCGACATCAGCCATCACCAATTTCAAAATATTTACATGGTAGATCTGTTTGTGGGCCCCCTGTGATACTTTGTATCACAGTTTTTCTTGTCTTTTATTTTTTTTTTTATCTTGTATAAAAATATGAACGTGAGGGCCATACAACCTTTTTGCCTAGCTAGTCAGTGTAAGAGCTCTTTTTAACAGGCTGGCGTCTGGTCAATTATTGGGCATGTGGAAATATGTGTAAGCAATGGCCATATTTGATTTCTTTCCGAGTGTTCGAGCAATAATTGTCTCCATTCTGAAGACTGATGTGTTACAAACATACAAACCCCGCCGATTACCTTATCAATTATGCAGGCGCCTGCTAGTCAGTAATAAATGGATCTTACGCCATGGGAGGTAAACGAAAGGTTATCTTGTAAGTACAATAATGCCATCTAATGGTCCTTGACATGTATCCTAACTAAGTGAGGATATAGTCCTCTCTTTTAATTTATTGCCGTTTTCATTCACATATTTATTATTTTCACAATTCATGCAATGACGACATATTTGGTTTTGTCCTTGTCAATATTTAATGAATGGATGCAGTTTCAGTCAGATATGGTTATTTGGATTAGGGCTATACTTATATACATATAAAATATAAATTATTTTCACCACCTCGGACTGATTCTGCCACCAGTGATTACATGAAAACTTTGTAGCATTATATCTCTACGAAAAAAAGAAAAAAGCAGTAGGGATCTCTTCCCATGTAAAGTACATTTCAAAGCTAAAACAGCCAAATTCTTTTTAGGTCCTTTAAAAGTACAGTTGAGACACCTCTATTTCTGGTGAGGAAATAAAAAAATGACTGGCTTTAAAACAAATTTGTTATTTCCCAAATTCATAATATGCGTTGTCGTCCAACTTTTAGAAAGGAGTTTACTTGGATTAACGTTTTTTACTTTATCAAAATAAACTTTAAAGTAGATGTAGTGTGTCCTTTTTGACATGTAGTGTATCGATCTGAAACAGAAACATTTTAATGTCAACCAGTGTATGATATTATTAATATGCTTTTCAGACGTCATGCTATAGATGAAAACAATACAATGAGCTTTTCTAATTACATTTCTTTCTTATTTTACATCAGATTAAGAAGTATTTCTGAGCGGTAGGGAACACATGTTGAGATGTTTTTGCAAAGTTTGATTATAAGATACTGATGAATAATTGAATGCTCAGGCACGATTACTCAGATGAAACTTTTCAGCAACACAGCATCTTTTAAATACTAATGAATGCAGAGAATGGTCAAACTAATTACAAAGGAGAACAAAATACAATATTTTTGTGGCATGTCCCTGTGGTGACAATACTCCTCGTGTTGTTTTAATGCTATCAGAGGATATTGTGTCGTGTCGGGTCTCTTCATTGTTGTTTGATTTGTACACGCTGAGCTATGGCTTTTTTGGCTTTTGAGCAGATGTCTCCTGTAAATAATGCAGTAGTGTCGGCTGCAGACAGGGTGATTACTGCAGTAATATAGTTAATTATACATCTATCCCTTACTTTGTGACGTTTGTGCCTGTCTAGCATAAAATAATTACAAGTGTCAAGAGCAGAAAGGTCATTTGCACCCTTGTTTCCTCGTTAACCGTTTTGGCTGAAAACGTCTTTGATTCGGTGAATATTCACACCGTATCTATATGTTTCAACGATATATTAAGAAACGACCTTGTTTACCGAATGAAGAGCAATTGCTAGTTTGCAATGTGGCCAGTTTTAGAAGAAAATTATATCGTACTATAATATCTCGTGAAAACAATTCGTGATCTTAATAGGCTTACAAAGTCAATCAGTGCACACTTTTATTCAAAAGTACGAGTAATACCATTCTCTTTCATGTTATCCTTATCAGGAAGCTTGTTTGGTCAATGACAGGGATTGTTGTTATTTTTCCGAGTGCAGATCGCAAGTTTATGGACTAAAACGGCACATTTATAAAAAAGGTTGGTTCATTCCATGCACTTTTAGAACCAAGGCCCATCCTCAATCGGGTAGTGTTTTGGCTCACAAGAATACCGATAAAAAGGCGTCAATTTCATTCCTAATTCCATGTATGTGTACTATAGCACGTATTATAAGGGTGATTAGATCAGTTATGGTGGTGTATGACGAATCTTACCTTGTTAAGCAGTTATTATGTTACTTACTTACTGGAATTTGAAAATCATTACTAGATAGTATGTAATACAGCATTAAAAAGGTAAAAATAGGCAGTTCTGGGCACCTTCAAACCCAGATTTAGTATTATATTATTTATCTTACTTAAACACATTTGCGAATATATACTTGATAGTTAGATATTTATCGCGAAAATTCGGTGGTTTTCTCGAAACATATCGCTAACGATATCAGGTTATCTTGCAGCAGTAATATGTCACCATAATCAGCACCTCACAGCTCTCTGCTTAAGGTATACTGTCATAATAAGTCGGAAGTTTAAGGGCAAGTCGTGTCCCGTTTAAGTCTTCAATCGAAATAGAGTTTACTTAAGCTGTTACGATCTACAATTAAGACGTTTAGTTGTGAACGTATTTCTTCAGGTTGTTTCCCTTTGTACTTTGATTGCCAAATGGAAACATGTTTCCGAAAAAAAACATTTGCATTCTCTGTAAGATAAACTCTTTGTGTTTTTGTTTTGTTTTAAAAATACACTTTTAAATAGTCCACAAGCTTTGCATTAGTTCTATGCGTCAAGTCTAAAGGTTTAGGGAACAGTAAACAATTTAACGTCTTGAATGTGGTTTCGACACAGCATCAGTAACAGTATTTTAAGTTAAAGATTTAACCTTGTCTCGAATATCTCTATAACCTTCAAAATATAATGACAGTTCTATTTAAAGCAGAGAGCTGTGAGTTACTGGTCAAAATCACCCATTCCTTTACGTGTTAAAGTTCACATACATGGTATAAGAAAAACAGTCGACGACTTTTTTCGTTTTTGGTGTGCCATAGACATACCCGATTAAAGACGAACAAATCTAAAAATGAATCTAATGAATCAGCAAGCATTTTCTTACATGGGCGATTTAGTCCATAAACCCGGTCGTTGACCAAAACAAAGGTATCAGATAAGGGTTGTACTCACCGAATCCAGGGCTTTTTTTCACCCCAAACAGTGAACCAGGAAACATGTGTGCACCTGACAAGACTGCCATTTAGTGTTGAAAACGCCGATTTTTAACCGGACAACTATGTACTTAAATATAAAGCCTTTTGACGAGTAAGTGTAACCACTGTATTGAAATCAACGTTCTAGGCGCCCATAAAGTCGATCATACAATAAACGCTTTCTCTGTCCATTTGCGTATCCTTTTCGTGTCTGCTTTATATATGTTGTTCATCGCATCATCGCAATAAGAAATCGAATGAATTAAAGTCAAAGGAAGCAATTAACTCCTAATAAATAATTTACCAAGCGCTATTCTTCTTATAATTTTATTCTGTGTTAATAAATGTTTGTACAAGGTTTTGGTTTTGCCTTCGCAAACCATACTGTCCGTAAAAATACTATTTCATATACAATGATAAACAAGCAAGAAACATACAACAAAACACTCACTGTCTATATCGCCATTTACACATCTTTTGTCAAAACTCAGTAAGTGGGTAACTTTATTCTGTATTCGATCTCAAACGCCACACTTCTTAAAAATATATTCAAACATAACATTAAGGTATCATAATAAAATTTCATAGGACAAAAGGATTTAATAGAAGACAGTGTATCAGGATGAATAAAATAGTTTTTAAATGGCTTGGGTACAGCTCCTTGACATTCTGCATCACACATTTTCGGAATCGCTCTATTGCTTCTTCAACAACGCACTAAAATAACGCTTTCGGAAATCTCGTGGAATCTCGTAGGATCTCGTGGGATACTTGAATATAAACACATGAAGTTCATTGTTGAATTTACTTAAAAGTTAACTTGAAAAACATTACCTCAACACGTTTGAATACTAGGTATTTCTATTACAATAATCTATTGCGTTTATTCGTTTGCATCAACTCTTTTGTGACCTCTTTAAAAGAAACAGAATTTGCATTTTTATTTCTTTGAATTATAAAGTAAACCTTATAAGCATTTGCTTAGATTTTTATCAAAGCAATTTTAACCTGATTGAAAACATTAATCGGACAATGTCTTTCAACTAAAATGTCTTAATTATAAGATGAAATGATAATGCCGATGTTTGAATTTTTTTTGTTTTCAAAGTCGGAAACAATGGCTAAAGGCTAATTGATATCATTTACTATCATGAGTACGATACGATACGATTTGTTTATTGCGTCAAACATTACTATCAGTACGAAGAAGTTTTAGTTGTATTCAATAAGAACACCGACGCTCACTCTAGCAAAGCAAACGAATACTCCTGTTGAAATTATTTATCGATAAATGTTCACAATTTAACCACAGTTTAATGGAATTGACAAAAAAATGTCATGCATAAAAGCAGATGCAAAGAGACGCCGATAAATAAAAAATAAAATTACCTCCAATGGCGATTGTTTAACAAGTTTAACTGATTGAGTTTGAAAGGCCGCTCGGAACATTTCACGTAGACATTACTCTTTTGTCTTGAAGCCACCATCATTCTAATGTATTGTTAACACTCGCTATAATCAATAGCAGCTGTTAATCAGTTTCGTGTTCAATTAGGTGTAATATTTATTCATAGCAAACATCACCTTTCTTAAACGTGTCATGATCCAATTACATTTTAATTGGATGTTTATTTATCTTAAAGATACTGACAAAACATTGAAACTTTAAGGGGATGCACGTGGGGAATTCGTGAAAATGGAGGTTCGTGATTATAAAGTGTTTTGTTTTTCCTTTCCAAATGGAAAGTCAATACATTTATAAATGTCCCTTTAAATGACTGAAAACTATAAAAAAAAACAACACTCGTATATGCTCTCTAATATGAGAAGGAAGTGATATCAATTAATTTTTCCGATATAACCAGATGCGTCCATTCATCAGACAACATAAATATTTCATGTTTTTAATGCTTGTATAAATGAAAAAAACAAACGAAATCAAACACACTGATATAAATAAATCTATAAACGTCGACGGCAATAAACAAAACCTTGGATGCATCAAAAGACATCAAAAGAATAACGTTTGCGCGTTTGGATTTTAAGGAATTTGTCATACTTTTGTCAAAAACAGATAATTTGAAACAAAAAAGCAAGTGTGTATGAGATGCCATGACCAGGCATGCATTTTTAGTTTTACGTTTGTTACTCATATCTTATCATAATTGAAATAAAAAGATATGTGTATTTACACTCAGTTTAAAACGTGTTTTACTTCTGCATAAACATGGGCAATATTAACATTATCAATACAAATAATCTAAATATGATTTATATGGTTTTGAAAGAATTAATCTTTGCAGAACTATTTAATACTTCTAAGTTTAGATAAGTATGATACATTTCCGCAATGGAAATCGATACTCATTCACATATAATTCTTGAAATTACAATATATAATAATAAAGAACAATCAGTGAAGAATTCATTTTTTTAATGTTGTATGGAAATTAGGATGTGGGTCAGAATCTATATGGCAATTCCATTTTCATCAGTTATATTGGAAGCACAGCCGGACATAGTTACATCGATAAGGTAACCGTCGTTCAAAATTACATAACCAGGGACGCACTTTGAATGCGAACGCAACGTTATTTCACCTTAATTTATTTCACTACAATTGTTTCTTAATTATCAGAATGCAAATAATAAAGTTGCATATATATATATATATATATATATATATGTTATAAACCGTTGTTACACGAAATCAGACCTTCGCAAAGTTTTACATCAGACCATTGCATATTATTTCTTATATTGTATTTATCTTGAACAACTATTCTGCATTTAGTTTCAAATCAATGAGCACATTAAATATACAATGCCTACAATTGTGCTATATAAGTGTTCTAATTTTGAATACATGTCAGTTTTAAAGTGCTCTGGTAATTCGTTTGTACTGGTTAATTGGACTATACTCTTATATTCCATTTATACATTCATTGAAGTTACCCACCGCAGCAAACATCCAAATGTTGTTTGTTTGAATGCCCTTTGGGAAATATTGCAAGTTGTCTGTACAATAACAAGCTTTTCAAGAAACACATGATTTATCTTCTCCGAGAATCAATGACATTTTGCCCACTGAATCACTTTGTTTGCAAATAGTTAATGCATTTTATTCTCAACTGGATATTGATATAAAAACACAAAACATCGAATGTTTTTCATTTATGAATTTAAACCTGTTTCATAGAATATTTTGCAGGCGCCTGCTCGTCGGTAATTAATGGATCTCACACGATGGGAGGTAAACGGAAGGTTATCTTGTAAGTACAATAATGCCATCTAATGGTCCTAGATATATTTCCTAACTAAGTGTGGATATAACCCTCTCATTTCATTTATTGACGTTTTCATTAACATGGTTATAATTTTCGCAATTCATCAATAATGAGATAAAAAAGTTTGTATCATCATTTCTCTAAGACAGAAAAGGGCAACGCAGTAGGGAAGTCATGGTATAAAATTCATCCGTTCCTTATAAATGTAAAGTACACTTCAAAGCTAACACAGCCAAGTGTCATTCCTCTTTAGGCTCATTAAAAGCGTCCAACTTTTAGCAAGGAGTTTACTGGGATTAGCGTTTTTTCATTATCAAAATTTGCATTAAAGTAGATGTAATGAGTCACTTCTGACATGTAGTGTATCGAGCTGAAACAGAAACATCCTAATGACACCCAGTGTATGATTTGATTACTATGCTGTTAAGACATACCAAAGATGATAACACCACAATAGGATTTTCCAATTGTATTTATTTTTTTTAGTTTATAAGCTTAAGATGTGTATTATGAGCAGTGAGAAACACATGTTGAGATGTCTTTGCAAAATTTAATTATAAGAGTCTAATAAATTATTGAATGCTAAAGCAAGATTACTCAGATGAAAATTTTCAGCAAAGACAGCATCTTATAAATATTAATGAATGCAGAGAATGGTCAAATGAATTACAAAGGAGAAAAAATACAATTCGTTGGTGGCATGTCCCTGTGATGACAATACTCTTCGTTCTGTTTTCATGCGATCAGAGGATATTGTGTCGTGTCGGGTCTTTTCATTGTTGTTTAATTGTACACGCTGTGCTATGGCTTTTTGGCTTTCTGCAGAAGTCCCTGTAAATAATGAAGTAATGTTGGCTACAACAGGGTGATTACCACGTTAATAAAGTTATTTTACATCTATTCATTGTTTTGTGACGTCTGTGTCTGTCGAATACAAAATTATTTACTCCTAATAATTAATTACCCAAGCGCCATTCTTCTAATACCGTTACTCTGTGTAAAGTCATGTTTGTACAAGCTTTTGGGCTAGCCTTCACCTTCCGTACAAAATACGGTATCGCTACTATTTCATTTACAACGATAAAAAAAGCAAGAAAATTACTCACAGTCCATATCGACATCAAAACATAGTTCGCCAAAACGTAGTTAGACAAGTTAACCTTATTCTGTATCTCAAACGTCACAAATATTTACACATAATAAAGGTATCATAATACAATGTCATAACAACAACGCACCAGAATAATCATTTTCGCAATATATTGGGACCTCGTGGGATAGTAAACTTGCATACAAATACAAGTACACAAGAAGTTGAAATGACTTAACGGTTTACTTGAAAAAAAAAAACCACACACACTAGGCTTACACATTTGGACACTTGGTTCTAAAGCAATATAGTTTACTCCGGTTCAATCACGAGGCATTCCTCCACTACTCAACCCATTAGATGGTCAGTGCGTTGCAGACGACCAAGTCAAGGCCGAAATCCTTAATGATTTCTTTGTCCGACCAACGTTGACGATTCAACTGAAGTATTACCTGAACTTGATTTAACCAATGATGATGCTAAACTTGATTCGATTGTAATCGTACCTCCCGAAGTCAAAGATGCTATAAGTAGTCTCTCTGTTGGTAATGCATCTGGGCCTGATGGCATTGATAATCGTATTTTACTTGAAGCTTCTTCAGAACTTAGCCAACCTTTGTGTGAATTGTGCAATGCTTCGTTAACTTCTTGTGTTGTTCCGTCTAACTGGAAATATTCAAATGTTTGCGCTGTCTTTAAAAAGGGGGATCCTTCCAACCCATCAAATTATCGCCCAATCTCTCTTTTGAATACTATGGAGAAGGTCTTTGAAATAATTATATTTAAACATGTATTCAACATTCTTCGTGATACCGTTTTTTACCCGATCCCAATCCGGATTTCTACCAGGTGATTCTACTGTCAACCAGCTTACCTACTTCTATAATAGTTTCTGTCAAGCTCTCGACAATGGTCTTAAAATACGAGTTGTCTTTTTTATATAAGTAAAGCATTTGACAAGTTGGCATCGTGGTCTACTGTATAAACTCGAGAAAGCAGGCATTTGTGGTCACTTACTGTCTTGATTTTCCAACTACTTAGAGAATAGGCGCCAGTGTGTGGTTATCCCGGGAGCCACTTCTGCATTAAAATCAATTGAAGCTGTAGTTCCCCAGGGCTCAATTTTGGGTCCTCCTTTGTTTCTTATATACATTAATGACATAGTAAACGAGATGGATTCAAATGTCAACCTATTGGCTGATGATACAAGTCTATTTGTTACAGTGGACACCCCCAGACTGCAGCTGTGAAATTACAGACAGATATAAACAAAATATCTATCTGGGCTGACAAATCTGAATCAATGGTCATATCACAAAAACGAACTAAACCCATTCATCCGCCAGTGTACATGTTTGACACTGATATCCCGTTTGTTGAATCTCACAAACACCTGGGTATTTTTTCTTTCTAATGAAGGCGATTGGCATACTCACATTAACTATATTAGAAAAAAAGCTTGGTCTAGAGATAACATTATGAAACGTCTACGCTATCAACTGGATAGGAGGTCTCTGGAGGTTATTTATTTTTCTTTTATAAGGCCAATCTTGGAGTATGCGGATGTCATCTGGAATTATTGTACACAGTTTGAAAATACGATCTTGACAAAATTCAAAACGAATGCGAACGCATTGTTACTGGTTGCACTCGCCTTGTTTCTCTGCGTCTGTTTCACATTGAATCTGGCTTTGAGTGCTTGGAAAGAAGACGTGAAAAACACAAGCTTTTACTCTTTTACAAAATGAAAAATGAGCCGCATCGGGCGATTTTGGGCCTTTGGGCATAATTATTATAAATGAAATAATCATTAATAAAAAGTGCAAGAAATAATGATCTTTTCTACGTATATTAATTTCTTTCAAACTTCTTTCTTTTAAAGAATTGCCATTGGTGCATCATTGTCTCGAAGAATTATGACTATTGGCTTACTCATGTTTCCATAGCAACCATGGATTTCGTCCCGACATATTTTCACTGCATTTCCATTGTAATAGTCTGTGTTTAGGACGGCCAAATGTATTAAAAATACAAAAATGATTCAGCATTTTTATCTTAATTTATGTTCCTTAAAGAGTCTGTGTTAAGAAAATCATTTAAATTATAAGCTAGTAGTAACATTGATACGTTAATTTTGCACGTCATTTAAATAATGTACTTTCGTAACGACGTCATGCGAATGACGTCAAATAAAGTATTCAATATTCGCAATACATGGTCTCACTTAAAACACGTATCTTACGCAATTCAAATGATTTCATCATGAAATTTTCAGAATTTATTCCTTAAATATCATTTAATTCAAATACCTTAAAACATAATAATAGCAAATATATGTCCGAAGGCCCCAAATCGCGCGATGCGGCTCAAATGGTCTTTCTCCTGATTTTCAAGTTTGGTTCCTCAGACAGTCGGTCAAGCATCAACAAGATCACTTCGAAACGCATCCAATATCTCTAGCTTTCGTACACATACGTCACTCTATATGAATTCATTCCTTCCTTTATCAATCTCAGCATGGAATAGTCTCCCAGCTGAAGCACAAAACATTGACACTGTTTCTGGTTTTAAAGCGTACCTTAAGTCGGATAATTCCAAACCAAATACACTGTTTTATTATGGGGAACGTCAATTACAGGTCATTCACACTCGCTTACGAAAAGAATGCAGTTCATTGAACCATCACATTTTTGTTAAATATATTGTGCCCTCATCCCTCATGTGCGTGTGGAGTTCATTATCTCCTTATCTGTCCCCTTTATACTGAACAAATGAGACTTCTGCTCAACTCTGTGGAGGCTTTGACTGACGTAACGCTTCGCAATTTACTACACGGTGACACTGCCCTTACAGAAGAACAAAATGAGACACTGTTCGATGCAGTTCACCTCTTTATTCAAATGACAAAAAAATTTGATAGCCAGTGACAGTCACTTCGTACTATCTAATATCAATCCCACCCAGGATCTCTCCTTTCTGTATACATCTGATATTCAGCACTACCAATCAGGGCTCAGTGAAGAATAGGCACTGGAAGTAATTCATTTAAACCAACCACCCTACCCTCTTCCTTCTCTCTTATCCTCTTTACCTTCTTATTCTGTTTTCAAACAGAATTAACGACTTTTGTATTCAAAAAGTGAAAATAAACTAAGCTTACTATAGCATTGTTAATCACACAAAATGTTTACATTTTAGCTACTATCTTGTCTGTGTTTGTCGTCTGTAAAAAATCTTTAAATATTTAATAATATTAAATGAAGCCAAATCACATTAAACACTACCACTTGATCTAATTCAACACTATCAATATCATTGTGTCATCGACTTTGAAAGCTGTACAAATGTCCGTCATGAAATATGTACTTTTGCTGAGGTTTGGAGAAGAACTTTTTAAGATATATTTATCTTTCGTTATAATCCTTTTCTAGATTGTACATGTTTTTTCTGTTTGTCTTTATGTTATGTATGTATACGCTGATGAATAAAATATGTTTAAACTAAAGCAATATATTACGGAATATATCATGATTCAGGATTGTTGGAAATGAATCTGTTGCGACCTGTTTAAAAAAACAGAAATTGTATATTTAATTCATTGAAAGATTATTTCAGCCTTCTAAGCCTTTGTCTTGCTTTTTCATCAAAATTATTTTAACGTGATTGAAAACATTTATCGGAAGATGAAATTATTATTCTGATGTTTGGAACTGTTTTTTGAAAGAAGGAAACGACGGCTTTAAACTAATTCAAATACTTAATTAACAATACAAACAAGCCATAGTTGTACTCAGTGGCAAATTATGATCAACCACGTTCATTCTAGAAGACAAACAAAACGAAAATGCTTTTTGAAGCTATTTGAGAATAATGATCACGATATAAACCAATTTATAATGACATCGAAAAACTCGTTAGACATATAAGTAAATGCAAAAGGCACCGGAAACTGCTGAGTAACACCTATATTTAACTCCAGCGTCGTTCGTTACGCAAGAATGAACCCATCATTTCTCTACCGTATTGTTTACACTCACTGTAATCACCATCAGCTATCATCAGTTTCCTGTACAATCAAAGTATAATATGTATTCAACGCTAACATCAAATTGCTTCAAACGTTTCGTTAAACCTATCCAATTTCGCTTTAATTGATGTTTATTTATCTAAATGATATTCATATTATTGAAATCTTAAGCGGATGAATGTAATGAATTGGTTACAAAGGACGCTCGTGATGATCAAGCATTTTGTTCTCACTTTCTAAATGGAAAGTAAATAAAATGGATGAATGTCACATTTTATGAATGAAAGCTATTAAAAGAAGACTGAGAAACTTGTATTTGCTTGCTGAAATATCATCAATTGTTCAGTGACAAGACAAAAAAAATACGCTCTTACACTAGACAACATACGTTTTCGTCACTGAAATTGTATAACCTTATAGTAATTTGTATAAATAAAAAAGATGAAAGAAAACTCCATGATGATAATAAACCTTAAAGTTGATAAGTCAAAGGCAATAAAAACAACATTGGATACACTTCTAAAGAATAACTCATACATTCTTGTTATTATGAATTCATCACACTGTCGCTAAAAAACAAATAATTTAAACATAATATCTAAACGACACAGTTTTAAAAGTGTATTTGAGATGCCTCAACACCAGGCATATATTCTGCGTTTTACGTGTGTTGCTCATATGTTATTCTATTTAATATTTTACCGTGGTATTGAATAAAAAATGGAAAAAAAAAAACATACAATGGATGTTTACAGAATTCGAATCGTTATAATAAGAACGACTCCATGACGATGGGAGAAGGTTGTGTTTTAACACTATGTGTAGCCCAAAACATTGAATAACACTGTTAAGCAATGTATTGTGTAACATATGTTTAGCTTACAATATTAAAACTACTTATTTATTTGTGTCAAAATGGTGCTTTAGGAACTTGGTTTAAACCATTTTCCACTTTTGTATATGAATGAGAAATATTGACATTTTAAATATTTATCAAGTTAAAGATAATCTATACGCTCTTGAAAGATTGAATCTTTAGAGAACTTTTCAATACTTATAATGTCATTTGGAGAAGATCTTCAAAGTACTTTTTAAGTGTGAAATAGTATTGTAATGAAATTCTATATTCATTCATGATAAATTGTTCTTGAAAATCATGATTAGTGCAAATGAGGGGCAAACAGTAAATAAGTGAATGTAAAATGATGCATTGAAGTTAGAATGTGGGTCAGAATCTACATGCAAAACAGTATGATTGACTCCATGTTCCTTTCCTATTTGAACATTGCAAATTCTATCAGACGAGTAATTTTTGTGTCATTTGTGAACTGTAATATTCGAGCCATATAAAAACGCAGCTCTTTTGCGCTCGTAAATTGTATTAAAACTTTCATCAGACAGTTTTATTAAAATTAAATCCCGCCTTGGGTGAAAGCTGTTATTTGAAATAACCAACATTGCGTAAAAATAATGGAATTAATCAACAGAAGTACATAAAAAGGGGACTTCAAAAAGCGTCCTATCATGATATCCTTTACAAGAATTCAACCCCTTCTAGGGACAATGCATAAAAGTTCGAACCTCACGTATATGAGTTTCCTAGCTGAAACGGTATCAAAAAATTATACAACCACAACAATACATAACTGTCTCTACGCTGCTTTCATAAACAACCAACAGTGCGTTAAAACATGTCATTAATTAATATAAGTATATACAATAGTGTGTCAGAAAGGGTCATATCATAACGTACTTTTTATTACAGTGTATCATCATAATATAGCTAACCGAGCACAAAAAACTATTTTATATCATTCGCATAGCCACGAGAGATATATTTACCTTTTTTGTTTAAGAGAAAAAATGCATTCTATCATACATTAAAACAAATTCTATTTCTATTTTATGCCTAACAAAATTCGATTTAACAGGTTATTGTAGTTTTTTCAGAAAGGCATACCAGTTTGAAAGGAGAAAGACGCGTTATTTCAGATATGTCGTCGTTTGAATTCTGCTCTGAAAGTCCTGTGTTCCAAAACGTTTGATTTAAACACGATATGCTATGCGACTGTAAAAAAGTGAAATATTTTGAAATTGATGCTACTTTATATGCATCAAGTACATAAAAATCACCTCCAACCAAACTAAATAAGGCTGAAAAGGGATTTGATAAAACGTTGCAACACTATAACATGTCTTTGCAAAGTAATCATTATATTTAAATAGTCATGAATAATATTCTTCATTTAGATTCAAATGAATATCAATGAGCACACGCAAGGCTATTTCAGTATTCTAATATTGAGTACTTGTCAGATTTAAAGTGTTCTGGTAATTTGTTTGCCTATGTACTGCTCAATTGCACTATACTCTTGTATTCCATTCTTAAATTCATTGAAGTTACCCATAACATCCTCTGAAGGACCTTTGGGAAACATTACAAGTTGTCTGTTACATACTTTACAGTATTACAAATGGTTTATCTTCTGCGAGTACCAATGACATTTTTGTCCACTTAACACAATGCTTGCATATGTATAATGCATTGTATTCTTAATTTGATATTGATATAGAAACACAGTTAATCGAATGCTTTTTATTTAATAATTCAAACCTTTTTCACAGAATTGATTGTTTGACTTATTTGAACGGCTTGCAAATTATCTCAACGATCTAAATGACTTAATGTTGTTCGAGTCTTATTGACATTTAAACAAGATATTGAAGCAGGCATAGTTTCCACTACAATATTTCATCATAAACATGTACTATAGAAAGGGACATATATTCAACATCTATTTGGAGGCTTTTCGTGATATACACTGTTTGTTATTACATTGTTTCAAAATACAGTTCTATACAAGAAGCATGTCATCATTTTAGATTTATTAAAAAAAAACACTGAAGTTTATTGTCCACATGAAGTAAATTTATATATATATATATTCATCAAATTAATACAGCACATTAATGTTTTATATATTTATTGTTACATTGTTGTATATGTTTATACATCATCGATATGATTAAGAAGTAGTAAGGCCATCGATTGAACTATTTATAAGAGTCAAATCTTACTTCAATAATTCATAATAATTGCAAGGCAAAAGCAAAATGATTATACCAACAAATACTGCATTTCCTTAGCTAAACATTCAACTTCTTTATTTAAAAAATATGTAGGAATGCTTTGGTTATTTTACATCGTTTTGCTTCTATATGTGTCTGTCATTAGGTCTTATGGTGCAAATAAACAACAAAAGTATATTGCAACATAAACCCCTTAATTCTATTTGCCTCTACCATTATATTAAAGTGGCGGTAATCGATTATTGTCCTGTACCTTTAAACACATCTTCGTATTGATATAATTCAGCAAGACATTCTAAATCTGTTTTAGCTTCAATTTGTCATCAAAAGGACCAGTAATTTAATGCGTTTTGTCTGGTCTCCATCAGACTCGTTCCATATATCTTATCCAAGATATCATCGGCAAAGGTTGTATTTTACGCAAAGTAAATTGTTTTGTCTCAACGTCGTTAGAGAATTATCGTTCGTGTTTTATTGTGAATATACATTATTTCGTTCTTTTATCCTAGGAAAAGATTAAAAAAGGCTTAAAAACGTCATGATGTACTCCTTACAGAAGTTAAAAATTAACATGATAGATCATTTAACGATACAGCTCTTGCGTATACACATAGTGGCGCGCTCGATACGGAGGCAAATTGATCAAAACACATATTCAACTGATTTAAAAGTATAAAGTTTAAATATATATTAAGTGTATTGCTCTGGTACTTTTGAATTAAACGTATATAAGGTTAAGCTTCTGGTTTTTGCTCTTTATTTTCTTTATTTAATTTGGTTTAACGCTGAGTTAAGAGAATAGTGTTTGCTAGTCCGCCGAACTGCTTGGTTGCATCACTTCGAGTTGCTTGCGTTAACGCCATAACGCACGAGAGCACAGTGGGATGCAAGGTATGTATACACAAGCGACTAGGAGTGATACGATCCCACAGATCAACAGACAAGCGTTGTATTTCTTTGATTTCATACCTTTAAAGTGTCTTCAAAAACAAATATCAATAGTTTTCATTGCACAAGTATTTTATTCCGACGACAAGCATTATATTTCTTTAGCGAAGATATTGGCAGTAACTAGTTAGATTAAAAACATTCGTGTTTTCTGACACTTGTCTATTTTCCAACAACAGGATAACATTTGCCAATATATTAACGTATATAGTTTCAACGGAATAACAAAAAACCTCGCCAAATGATCTCGACATGTTGTAATAATTGCTTTGGTGACTGGTAAGTTAATTTGTATGTCATGATGAGTGTAAGGAATAAGTTGTGGTTTGTTTCCACATGCGTACTGCGAGCTTGTATTCTGTTCATCTTTAAGATTGATATGTTGTCGATAACAGAGTGTGTACATACAAACTGGGATGATTACCTTATTAATAATGCAAATGGCTGCCAGTAGGTAATACACATACCTTGTACCTTTGGAGCAAAACGAAAGGTTATGTTGTATTTACAATTATAGGAACTAATGGTTCTTTTCATTTCCCATTAAATAGCAAAGGCAATAACTCTCTCCTTTCAATTATTGATAGTTCCATTTATATGTGTTTAATGTACCGGGAATTTATCGCATAGCAGCAAAATAGACATACGACGTGTCCAAACTAGATGAATAGGAGGAAGTAACAGTCAACGATGGTGGAAAGCGCGTTTAATATAAACATAAACATAATAATAATAATAATAATAATAATAATAATAATAATAATAATAATAATAATAATAATAATAATAATAATATTCGAAAAGATATATATCTGACTGATACCTCCATATATGGTCATTCATGTAATCTCTGTTACAATTGTATTTGAAATAAGTACATAAAAATGTAAGTAGTGAAGTCATAAATATTAATATCCTCAACCAATACACATTTAGCAAGTTTTTTGTCAAAGTAGTTTAAGTCCAAACTACTTATATTTGGGCATTTACTTGGCCATTAGGATTTTGGACACCATTGAATTGTTAGTGTAAAGTCTGGAAAAAAACACAATTAAAACTGACTTGTTTTAGTACAAAATTCATTTGTTTTTAATAAATATAAAACATTTGCTAGATCATTATTATGTTTTTGTTTTACTGCTCAAAAAGGTAATATCACCAAACGTGTCATTGCTGGTTATTGTAGTTTTCATTATATTTTGATCATATTTTAACATTGTAGGTGTTACTAGATCTAGCATGTTTACTGTTAAAAATGCTTTCAAAATCAATTAACGTTCAACTTAAACCTTAACTTTACCGTGCGGTTTCCCCAAATTAACCCAGTGACGAAAGTTTGGTCTAAGTATTATTTTTGTTATATTTCTTGTTTAGTTTTGTACGTCTCGTTGAGTTTTACATTTGCCATAATCGTTATTTTTTTAACAGGATTTTGGCCGAATTTAGGTCTGCTGGACTTGTACCAGGATGCTTTCAGTGTCTCTGTAGTGTTTATTGTGTTCTTGAATAATGTTAAGATTGGGCGCTAAAAAGTGTCCGAAATAGATATTCTATGACCACGGTCTATCATGTATTGACACAAGCATTTTTAATTTCCATGTATATTGATGGATTTGAAATTAACTATACCATAATTTAAATCATTCAGAACAATGGACAACAATATCTGCAACAGGTTTCACCTTGTACTCAAGAATTGTAACCTGTCTACGTCTTTCACCCTTTTGAGGATATTTTGGTTCTTGAATTTAGTGCCATCATGGAAAGCATTTGGCTACTGTCTTCATTCTTACAATTACTTTTGTATTATTGATGTCGTTACTCTGAGCTCTATGCTGTTACTCACTACAGAGTTTGTGTTTATAGTTTTTGGGGAAGTGATTAAGCTAAATCTGTAATAAATTGTCCAAGCACAAAAAGAGCTAAACGGTTTTGAAATAAAACGATGTTTCCCAAAAATATTACAGGACATGCCAAAAATAATTATATGTAGGTCTACTTTAAAACATAGTTCTAGTTGTTTTATAACGGGTTAGAAACACACATTAAGGTCTGTTTTAAATGTTGATTATGAGGTTCTGATGAATAATTGAATGCTCGGGCACTGTTATCCCGAATGAAACTAATCATCGAACAATACATCTATTTTGTGAACAGCCTATAGCTTTTGGCCAAGCCATCCTTAATATATAATGAATGTCAGAGTTTGTACAGTGGTATAATAATTTACAAAGTAGAAAAAAGAGTAAAAGTGCTTTTGTGGCATGCCCCTAGGATGGCACGAGTTCTCGTGTTGTTCCCACATGCCGTCAGAGGATATAGTGTCCTATTTGGTCTCTAAAGAGCTATCTATGTTTTACTTGAAGTAATAGCTCATCAACTGCTATAACAATATGATGAAATCTGAAATAACTATACTTATTATCCGCAAAATTGAAGGAATAATGGTCATATACTAAATTACCTAATGTAATTCATGTATGTATTGTATTTGGCAATATGGGTTCAATGTTTCATCAGCACCACGCTATTGTTTCCACTCACTATAATCATCAACATATATCATTTAGTTTGAATACAATTAATGAGTAGTATTGATTCAAAGCAAAACTTCATTGTTTTCCACAGTCTTGAATAACTCTCCTAGTACGCTTTAAATAGATGTTGTTTCTCTTAATGTTAATGACAAAATATTGAAACCTTTAATAAGCGGATAAGCGGGGTCAATATGTGGCATTGTGCGTATGAAATTTTTGTTCACGCCTTCAAATCGGAAAGTATATAACGAAATTTACAATGTCAAACACCGGATTCTGATAATGTCATTTGTATATTATTTCTGATATAAAACAAGATCGAGACTCTTTTTTCAATACCTCTTTTATGAAAGTATCGAGACTAATGATATGCTCAGTACTAAGACAGAACAAGATACTATTAGTAGAAACTTCTGATACTTGAATTGCTTGGTAGAGTGTCTTTATAATAAAACAACTTGGACTTTCTTCAAGCTACATTTAGTGTAGTGATTACAATATTTCTAAAAGTTTTATTCACATGCGTGAAATCTGCAGGTTTGCTCTTTTGTTTGGTTAAAATGTTTGAAACAAAATCTTTTTGAGTAAATAAATAAATAAACATAAACAATAACATATTCTATCAAAGGTTTATGTAGACCTGTAGAAGAGAGTTAAACAGTCTGCAGAGTAGTATACCGAGGACTTAGCGCAAGACTGACGTTACGCAACATATACATAGGAGGAGTTAAGTCCGGCCAGCACTTAGCCCTCGATACGTTTGTTATGCACTAGTTATGCGATTGGTAACAGACACTTGCGTTCCTGACATCTTTTGACACTTGGGAACCTTCCCAGAATAAGAAGATGGAAGAGATGACACTGATCATTATTCATATTAAAAAAACCCGGCAAAAAACAAAATATTGGACTCACATCTAAAGAATAACTCAAACGGATTTGACTTTTGAACGAATGTATTATCCTGATGACACAACCAGCTCAAGAAAATGTCATAAAACGTATTCGATATCTGTTTTTGATACCACATCACCAAGAATACACAGTAACAGACACTTGCGGTTCTGAAATCTTTAGATATTTTTATTTTTTTCCTGGGATGAAAAGACAAGAAAGAACACCATGAGGATAATAAATCTAAAAATTAATAAATTGCCGGCAATAAACAAGATATTGGATGCACATCTAAAGAATACTTTTAACAAATGTTGCCCAAAGAAATGTATCTTCCTGCTGTCACAAACAGAAAATTTCTTAACAAGAAAATGGTATAAAAGGTATTCGATATTTATTTGTGATATCACATCGCCAAGCATGTGTTCTACATTATACTTCTACCATTTGTATTTCATCCTTATTGGCCTTTTACCATGGTATTGGAAATAGAAACGTATGTGTTTGTATTATAGGCCAAAAACGGATTAATAATTTTAAAATGAACTATTTGCTGTTGGTGTACACGATGTTAAAATTTCTGCGACATTTCACTAAAATAGACTGTTTTCTTTGTATTTTTATCTACCTTTGGACATGACATGTTAAAATAAATAATGCGACGGGGTTACAAAATGGAATGTTAAGTAATTAAAAGACCACTTTATTCAAATACGTTAATTAAATTGCAACGTTAAAGTGTATTTGAAAGACGAAGAATATACAAAAAAAATATTGGTGTGGAACCAAAGGAAATGGATAATACGAATTATTACCCAAGTGATGAACTTGTGTTTACTAAATTACCCTGTATTACTTTACTTACAAAATAGTCAAAACGTCCTCAGCCAATTTCGGATTTAATTTAATTATTTTTACTTCAGAAATAAACTTGCGACACTGAAGCCATGTTCATATATTTTTGAACATATAGGTTTATTAGTTATTGTTAGGAAACAAGCTAAATGTTTTAAAAACATCATTTATCATGCCTATTCTTAAATATAATAAGAGCCACTTAGCGGTACAGATTGGGGCCATTGAATATACTTTTGATTCTTGTAAACAGAATTAAAGAAAAAAAGAAAATCACACTTGTCCTACAGCCTTTCAAGGCTTTCAGCGCTTTTATTAAGAAGACCGAGCAAAATTTTAATTCAGACATGACGCAAGAGCGGGTTCAAATGTCAAAACACTAAATATCAAATTGATATTTTCAGTTGTAATAGTAAATTATTTTTTTTTATATCACAGATAAATCTCTATTACCATCTGTAAGTTTTATATAGAAATAATCCTAGCATATATAAATGACTTTCTATCAAATCTAAATCAAATTAGACTGAGATTGTTTTGTATTTGGTAAATCGTGGTAACATTGTATCAGACCTTTGGGAAATACTGCAAATTGTATATAACCTACTTTCGCCATCAAATTACAATATTAAGCTTTTCAAGAAACAAACCATTTATTTTACGCAAGAACCGATGACATTTTTTCCAAGTGAATGTCTATAAAATTTATGTAAAACTCTGCAAAGGAATATAAGATTTAAACATTGGTAATTCACATAGAAACACACCAAAACGATTGCTTTTAATTTACCAATCAAACATGACTTCTTATAAAAGATTTCGTTTAAAAATAATAGAACAATAGATGAATGAAACAATATTTAGAAATTTGCGGTCTGAATGGGAAGAACTTTATACACATTTGGACAGTTAAACAGCCTTCGTATAAATGGCTAAACTTAGCTCAGAATGTAAAGATTACTGTGAGTAAAATGTCTGCATTATAGATCGTTTAGCCACGCAAATCCATTGACTTGCACACATGATAGGGAGGCAAATTAAGCAGTGAAAACAGCATATTACTAAAACTGATTTAAACCTCAAATAAGAGCTATTTAAATACATGTAGTATATCTTCCTGGTAACGGAAGTTAAACTCATGTAAGTATTTTCCCCATTTGTTTGCCTGTATTTCTTTTGTAATGACTATAATACAAGGGCGATGCTTCGTGTTTGATAAGCTAGTTTCGAAGGAAAATGTGCCTACAAGATATTTATAAAATAAACATCCACCTTCTAATTCTACAAAATAAAACAATAGTAGGAAACAGGTAACTCGTTACACTGTTAGAAATGCATACTGAGGGGCATATTTAAGCCATTCGACAGATGTCAATTTAGCAATTATTCGACCAATAAAAGGAAAACAATAATTTAATAAACGTACATAGCTGTATTATCAAATATATTACCAGAATGAATATCGACAAATAATTTCGACAAGTTGCACGTATTTTATTGTGACTAGTCAGTTGATTGGCAAGTCCAATGATGTGTAAAGAATGGTCATGTTTGCTTTGTTTCTACACACATACCACTAGCTAGGGTTGTGTCCACTAGCTAGGTCTGTGTCCAAAGGCGTCACGGTCTAGCGTCGCCTTTCGTTATGCACATATAAGGAAATTGTCATTAAGGAAAGATGTACAAATTACTTGATTAAAAACAAATACCTTAATTAGTGTTAGTCCTAAGTTCTGTTCTGTTGTACAAATTTTAGAATTAAGTTACTGAGCATTTGATTGTTTACCCAAAACAATTTTCAATGTAAATTTATGGCGGTTTTAAAGTTTAATCGTGTAGGTTTGATTAATCGGCTGTAAGTGATACCAAAGATGATAATTTTCACAGTTTTACAAAAATAAGATTTTCCCATAGCACTTGTATTTCTAGTATCAGGGTTAATTTTATCAGATTGAAATGTGAGCATTTTATGTGCATGTAGAGATGTTTTTGCAATGTTTAATTATAATACCCTAGTGTATAATTGAATGCTAGGGCACAATTATTGTGGATACAATTTTCAGTTAAAACAAAATCTCGTAAAAGAAAAACCATAAGCGATCGCATAAGCAAGAGCGATTCGTGCTTTCAAATTTTTCATGAATGTTATAGTAGGTAGAATGGGGAATTTAATAACAAAAAAGGAAATAGTTGGAGAAAAACTATTTTTTTTGTGGCATGTCCCTGGGATGACGACATTCTTCGTTCTGTTCTCTCACGCAATCAGAGGATAATGTGTCGTGTTTGGTCCCTTTCGAGTTGCTTGAGTTGTACACGAGGTGCCGATGACCAGTTATTATCATAGTTTGTTGGATTCTGTGCAGCAGACTCCCGCAAATAATGGTTGGCTGGATACAAAGTGATTCCGGCAGTTACGTTGTTAATTATAATTCAAGTATATCCATTTATTTGTGTCGTTTGTTGTTCGTTTTATACAATTTACAGAAAAAAGAACTGAAGGTGGAATGCAGCCGAATCTTACCAAGAAACTATTTAAAATAATTTGCTTATACTTAGGTAAAATGATATGCTATTTCTAATTGAATAATATTAAGATATATTATTGCCTAACTATCGATTGTATTTTAACTATTGTCAAAACTTTCAATTGTTATATTGTTACGGTTTAAGTATGCCTAACCAACTTTTCATTTTGTCGTAAACGGTTTTTCCCTAGATATCTTTTAATCAACATCACTATTATCAGAGTAGGCATTTGGGACTAACACTAATAAAATTAATATTAAATTACTATTACATTTCGTGTGAAAATAGTTACTCCGCTTATTGTTCTCTTGTGACAATTTCTACCTCATTATTTTTTCTAAAAAAAATTGGTCGACATTTCTTGAAAACTCTTCAAAGTGACAAGCGTATGTAATGTTAGACACATATCTTTCTTAACTTTGACCATGCAAATATTAAGATTCTTATTGTTGTAAAACTGTATCAGACCTGCGTAAATAACATTCTATTTAATATGCTTGAACAATAACTATGCATCTATATTCAATCGAAAAATCAAGTTGTAACGCGAAATATCTGGCAGGAGCTTCGCTATCACAATTTATAGTGCACTGGTAATTTGTCTATGCTAGGGACGACGGTTCTCAAATATTGAAGGGAATTGGTCAGACCCTTTAAAAAGTCTTCATTGAATTTGAGGTCAGTAGGTGGAAGGGCACGGTATTAGTGACCTTAAACAAAAAAAGTTTTCCAATTGATAACGGAAATATATTATGATCCTCAAACTTGAAAGGGATGCTGGTCATGTTGATTCTTATTAATATTTAGGTCAGTTGATACCTTTTGAAGACCCGTATTGATTTGTATCAAGTTCACTAGATTGACGACCGTCATTAGCATCTTAAAAATGAGTCTTATTTTCAAAGTATTTATAACTATAACATTTTGCTTGAAATAAGCCTAGTTACTACTTAAATTGACCTTTTAGAAACTATATGTATACTGTTCAACTGGTATTTCCTATATTCTTAACTTTATGTTCCAATTTAAATAATGCACTGCTGTCACTGCTACTCATCTACGCATTACGCATTACGCATCAAACGGTAAGTACGGGAAGGACAAAGGTTAAAATATTTGCACGACGCCGACAACGACACAAATGTTCGATGCTTTGTATTGTATCTACAAGGTGGGAATACCTGAGGGTTGCGATTATTAATGATGATTATGAAAATGATAATTAAGTCTATCATTATACATTTACTTCTTTTCTTCGGATAAAATACTAAGCTTACAACCTATTTGCGTTGCAAACAATTTCCTATTCCCTATCCCAAAGGAAAACATGAGAAAGAACCTTTTGAATTAAGTCTGAACTGATATGAAAATTCTACATGATATGTTTGTACGGTATATACTTTATTGTTGAATTGACTTTTTGACTTTTTTGTTTAACATTTATTCTGACAATGCATTGAAGAACATACGTACGTAAAATGCGCTGCCCTATATGCATCATTTGTCACGAAACACCTAATCATATCATTCCACATCAACATGCATGATCTTTGGCAGTCTCCTCGTGGCGTGCTTTTCTTTGATCATTGCATAATTTGCTTATTACATAATATAGATGCGGATTGAATAAGTCAATTGTTTTCTAAAACGTCTTTAATAATCTCCAATAACGCTTTAATAAGATGCTTATTTCTCTAAATGTCTCAGTTTCAAATACCGAATCATGAATGAAAAAGTATCTAGTTTATTATTTTTGCCATGACCCTCGCTTGAAAGTTTCGAATTCAATTTATGTTAAAGAAGTAATATGATAAGTACAAAGACGGAACAAGATACAATTCGATGAAACATGTAATACTTGAATTGCTGAGTGACTTTATGATAAAACAGCATCAACGTTATTCCAACACTGATCAAGCAGTGATTACAATATTTCTAAAATGGTTGATTTGCGTAAAATCAGCAACATATATTCATTTAAGTGTGAATACCATAAACGGATAAAATAATATGTATAAAATACATAAATAAACAAAGAACGAATTCATAAAGACATATAATAACACTCACTTTCATGCAATACTGTAGACAGATGCGGAGGGCATAAGTGTATGACTTTCCTACGATGATTCCTTCGCGACATGCACATAATTGTACACATTATCTACCAAAGTTGACCTAAATAATTATGTTGTTTTCTGTGTTGTTTTTCTGTGTGTGTAATTACATCAAATTTCAAGCAGTTAAACAGTGTTGATGGCATTTGACTTCACGATGTACTCTATATTTCAATACGTGGCTTCGGTAAAATGTAAATGTAAAACAGAGATCCTCTTGTTTGTTTGCCTGCCAAAGTGCTCTGTATACCGAGGGTTAAGCGCTAGACGCATTTAATACAACATTTAAATAGAAGGATTTACGTCCGCCTTTCACTTGGCTCTCAGTACATTTTTGTGCAAGGGTCGTGCGATCGGTAACAGACACCTGCATTCTTGACATCTTTTGATACGTTGGAACTTTTCCAGAACGAGCAGACGAACGAGAAAACCATGATAATGATACATCTTAAAGTTAAAATATTGATTTTGCATCTTAAGAAAAAACTAACTTTGGAGCTGTCACAACCAGCTCATTTTATAATAGGAAAATGTAATAAAACGCAATCGACATTTAATTGTGACACCCCAAAACCAAGAATACACATTAACAGATCCTTGCGCTTCTGAAATAGTTAGACATTTTAATAATTTTTCCGGAATGAAAAGACAAGAACGAACATCATGAGAATAATAGATACATTTTTGCAACAGTTTACCAAATGTGAATCCAGTTCAGCCCTATTTGATTTATTGGAGGTCATTGTATTTACTACGAATTAATATTTATTCTAAACTTTTGATAGAATATGTTATGTCTTTTGTTCTATTATTAACCAATTATTAATTTGTTGTAAATTTAAGAATTTTGTTTAATCATGTTAATTAAACAATGAAGCATAGCTGTTGCTAATTTCACATTTATAGCTAAAAAAGGAAAATAAAAACATAATTACTGCATCCATTTCTGCTGGAAAAATATGAATGTGCCGTACTCGCAACAATCCATTATTAGACTTTTCTCTGAAAAATGCCTTGTGTTGTCTTTTCACTTAACATTTAATTAAAAAGTTCCTTTCTCATATCAGAGAGTGAATGGGAGTATGATAATCATGTTTTCAGGAACAATGAACTGATGAGTATTTCATGCATGAACTTGTATTGACAGAATGACATTGATTATTCGCTTTTAATTCGAAAATAATTAGAAAGCAAGAAAACAAAAACTTCATCACGAGGCCTCCATTCGTATGAATTCAGAACGCTCATCCGCTTAAGGTTTCAATATTGAGTCAATACCAATTAGAGTAATAAACATTCAATTAATTAAAAGCGTAATTGGAGAGTTATTGAATACAATCATGAAACCAATATAGTTTCTTTGAGTATAGTAATTGTACACGTTAATAATAACTGAATGATAGCTGATTGTAATTGAAACGAAAGGAAAAACTATTGCGATGATGGCTTCGAAACACAGGAATATCTTCTATGTAAACTGAAATAGCGGAGCGGCAGGTCAGATATCCTATACTTAATCTAACTTATCTTGTTCAATTAACGCCTATGTCAATGCGTCTTTGTATCGATTTATTTGGGGAACGAGTTTTACAATGTTTCACAATGCCATTGTAAAGGGTTTAATTTTTGAACATTTATAATTCACAAATGATTTCAAAATGAACATTTGTTTGCGTTGTTAGAATCAACTTTGGTGGTCTGAATTGGCATTTATTTAGGAGTACAATTAGGATGGCATTACTTGTAAATGGAATGAATTAGCTTGAAAGACGTTATTTTTATCTTTGAACCTAAAATTAAAAACAATATCATCGTATTCTGATTTATCTTTACAAAAGGCCCTTATAGTTTGCCAAACTTTTGATTAATGTTTGCAATCAAGATAACATTTTTTTATGAAAAAGTCAACCTATCGATTCAAAAAGCTTATTTAATATTTCAAAGATCTATTTCTCGAGTATTCTTAAGTTTCTTTTAACAGGAAACATATGCTATGCATATTGTTGATATTTTTTATATATATGGTCATTTTTACGTAAGACATTGTCGTACTTTTATTATTTTGAAGAATGTTACGGAAATGTGGGCCAATTATCTCTTTAGAAAAAATGGTTCATAAGAGATATAGTGGTGGGGTCACCATACTTTGTTCCACCATTAGAGTTTGCAAAACCCTCAATCTGATTCAACATTTATTAACGAAGTATGTTTGACAATTTGTCAACTACGTTGAAAACAGAAGAACTTTGGCTACTGGGCTTGTTCCTAGTTTTATCACATTTTCAAAATAAAATCAGGGCCCGTTTTCACTAACCTTTTGATAATTATTGTATAACTTGTATCTGTAAATTATTGATGATAAAAACGATGAACACGATGAAATACACGAATTGTTTTATTAATATATAGTTTTGTTTTGTCAACAGGAATGATACAAATGAAATTCGGTGTATTTGAAATTTTACATTTCTGAGTCCAAGTCCCAAAAGTATACTCTGATGATAATGATTATGATTAAGGTATGAATAAGGAAACACTATTTTCAACAAAATGAAAAAGTGTTTAGTATATGTTTAATTGAACCGTAACAAAAGAACGATTAACAGTAATAGAAAATAGTTTAACTACAATCGATATTTAGGCATTAATTTATGAAGCATCCGGTATAAGATTGCAAATTCGGTTTACTTGCAAACTTAGTTTTTTTATTATCTTAGATATCAACTTCAAAAGCAACACATAGAAAGTTTGCGCATTAAATAAGAAATATTTTAAGTAAAATTAAAAAAAAGTTTTAAGAAGTATGTTTGTAGTACTAGAATAATAAACATTTTTAAAATCTAAAAAAATATCAAAAATTTTGATTTTGTAAAAACGGCTCTCCAATTGGGGAAATATCCACAGTCAATTTCTATTGATAAAAGCCACCAATTGGAGATTACAGAAGTTGGGGATCACATAAGATGGAGGAATCACCAGTTGGAGATTTCCACAGTATAACAGCGGCTGGGGAGAAATAAAGTTGATTATATTAATAATTATTTTGATATTCAAACAGATGTAGAACAGTTTTCAAACTATGTGTTAGTTGTTTACTTTTAGTACTATCTTGGTAAAAATCGGCTATATTCAACCATTAGCCAATTTCTTGTAAATGATGACAATATTTCGTTGACAAACATCAAAATACACAAAACAAAGTATATTTAACTATATAATTGCGGTTATCACCCTGTTCGCATCCAGCACTGATTCATATCAGCTATATTAACTCGACCAGGGCAACGCATGTACACATAAAACCACTTTGAAGAGACCGAACACGAAACAATATCCTCTGATCGTATGATAACAGACCGTGAAAAGTTGTCATCTCGGGGGCATGCCACAAAAGTATAGTATTTTTCTCTTCTTCCCTCCTTTGTTATTAAATTTATCGTTTTACATACTCTGTCATTCATTCGTATTAAAACAAATCGCTTTCGTTTGTGAGAACATTAATAGCTGTTCTCGAACGAGATTTTTTTGCGGAAAAGATTAATCCGAAATAACTGCGCCCGAGCATTCAAATATACACTATGGTCTTGTAATTAAAAGCTGAAAAACAGCTCTACATGTTTCTAAAACCTTGCTACTAGAAACACAAGCGTTGTGAGAAAATCTTATTTTATTGTAAGACTGTGAAAATATCATCTTTGGTATGTCTGAACAGCAGATCAACCAAATCCAACACGATGAAACTTTAAAATCGCCGTAAATTAACTGTGAAAATTGTTTAGATTGACGCTAAAATGCTCAGTAAATTCCTTTCTAAATTTTACAGCAGAAAAGAGCTTAGAACTTACGCTTATCAGGGTGTTTGTTTAAAGCAAGTCATTTTTATATCTTAACTACAAATTAGCATTCGAAACACCATGGCCATTTTCCATGGTAAACAATCTCAGTGGTATACCGGTACATCAGGAGAAGTAGTTCATACAATTGTTAATGATACAATTAATTAACTGCAGTGTTTTAACGTGTATTTTGAAATACTGAGTTTGAATTGATTGCGTGTGAAGTGTATTATTGCCTAAATAAGTATGATTCCTAAGAGAAAAGGCATCACGTTTTACTGCTAAATTGAAATGACGCCGTAGTCTACTTGCAGCGTTGTTAAAGGTAAAAAAATTTTGAGATTGTAACTGCCGATATATATCCGAGGTCGTTTTTAATAGAAAATGTCCAAGGAGTTCCGATTTAGAAATAAGGTGTCAGCAGGAAACTTAGGGACAAATGTCTTATACGTGTGTGAATAAAGTGAAGCGGAACTTTGAAATGTACTATTGATTGATATTGTAAGGTTAAGATTTGTTCACTGAACGTAGCAATCTAAAATAGACAAATATAGACTCCGTTCGCGTGTACGTTCTTTCAGCGATACTAAACAGGTATAAAAAGAGATATTAATAATTAAAAGGAAACTTTAATTCTCTCGCCAAGTTACAACAAATGGCAAGAACTATTAGTTGGTATAATTGAAGTTACCAGATAACCTTTCGTGAATATCCCGTGGTGTAAGATCTCTGCATTATTGATAAAGTAATCGGCCCGGTTTGTATGCGCTCACACCGTTATCGACAACACATCAATCTTAAGGATGGACAAGATACTAGGTCGCGGTTTACGTGCAGAAACTAATCAACAAAATCATGCTTTACAAAATACTGCTATTGCCAATCAATTGACCAGTCACCAAAGCAAATAGTTCTGTTAATCTATTTGATAACAACTTAATGAGATTATTTAATTACAAAATTTTATCCATATCTTCGTTAAATGATTGTTTGTTTGACATCTGGCGACTGGAAAATTACTTGGTTGCAATATGCCACAAGTGTGAATTTTAAATAGTGTAACGGGTAACAGTCCTGCGTTAATACATAACACTAGGCATTTTTATTTTAGTTTTCGATTTTGTATCTTTCAGCAGAATAAGGAAACTCATTACCAAAAGTGGAAAGAAATACGAAAGTTATAATATATTTCGATTTGAGAAAACGCAATTCATTTTGAGCATAAACTTTTGTCAATGTTGTCTTTAGTAAAATGATCAGCATAAAAAAGATGTCTTAAATTACGGGTCAACATGATGGCTTTCAAAGTATATCTGTACTAAGACAGGTCAGTGTTCGTGAACATTAAAAGAAAGACATGCATTTAATGCCCTTGTAGTTAAGAATGTTCGTGCTATGATTATCTCAGTATTTAATTCTGATAGTGGAGAATAATCGATTACCGTCTATGTGATTTCAATTGTGGAGGCAAATTGATTTTATTGCCTGGTATATGTAAACTATTCTACTGTTGTTTATCAGCAAGACAAGATTACAACACAAAATCTAGAAGTGCATAAAACAACTGCAAGAAGTAAGTTACGCCTGCTTGTAATTTATTTCAATTATGTGCACTACGAAAAAGTCCAATTATATGTTAAGTATGTTTTCTCATCAATGGTGCGTGCCTATGATGAAATTCTGTACTCGGAACAAGCCCTGATTCAATAGCGTGTTTAAATGTCTATGAGTATTTTGTATGTACTTTGTATCAATAAACTCTTCAATAAAAAGATATATTTAGTCAGTGAATTAAAAGCAATCCTTTCTGCCTGTTGCTATATCAGTAACCAAATAATAATTTCAGCAAAGACTTACATTTGCAGACATTTAGTGGACAAACATGTCATTGGTAGTCGCGCAAAATAAAAAAAAGATTGTTGATATCGTAGTTTTATCAAAGGCAAAAGTAAAAGTAAACGACATTTTGCAATATTAATTCCCAAAGGTAGGTAACTTAAATGAATGAATAACTTCAGTACAACAATACTGACCAATAAAGCAGTACCATAAAAGGGAAAAAAATACTGGATCACTTTTAAACTCAATATTAAACACTCAGGTAGCTTTGTTGGTCAAGATAGTAGATACTGTTGATTACATTTGACCGGCGATATTTATTTTAATTTTAATGCAGAACAGTTGTTCGTAATTTTCAGAATGGAATGAAGCTCTGATAAAATGTAATCTTAGTCTAGCAAATACGAATTGTTTTTCACCCTATTTAATTTACATATACTAGGATATTTATACCCAAACTAGACAACCTTCTTGCACCAATTAAAATGACATCGGGGACACAATTTTAACGACGTCGTTTCGAAATGGCGTTTCGTTTGCATACACATATCGAGCTTTCATGAAAACAACAATTAACTTTTTTTATCCTGTCTAGACTTATAACAAATGAACAAATCCAGTGTCAATCCTTTTGGGACTTCCCCGTAAAACATATTATCATCGTGTATAGAAACAAGCAATTAACCCAAGTCCATATTCTTTTTATGTTCAGTTTCGTTGTTTTAATAATGCATGTACTTTAATGTAATAATGCAAAACTATTGACCTTTTAAATACTCAAAGTAAAAAATATATTTTGTGTTTTAAAAGAATGAAATCTGGTTAAAAGATAATGTAATCAATTATTCTAGTATGTTACCTTATGCTTAGACGAAACGTGGATGAACTATGCATGTGAAAATATAGAATAATAGATCGTATGTATCTATTGAGGATGAGAGAACTTCGCTAAAATGTATTGTAATCAATAAACACGTTAAATGTAGAACACATATACGAATTCCTTTATTTACTTGGCCATTTCTCGTAGTCCTTCAAATGCATACTCATTCATTGATAGTTATTTAAAAGCAGAATTAGAGCAAATGACCAGTAAGCAATAAATAGGCGAATGCAAAATATTTGTTTGAAGTAAGTTAGTGGGGAAAATGTAAATATGTCTCGGACATTGGTGGATAAATACAGTGCCCTTCGGGCAAAGAATGTCATAAAATGAGTACATGATTGACTTGTTTATTTTTTCATATGAACATAGCAAATTATATTACACAAGACAAGTTGTTGTCAAAAGTAAACTGTGATTATTAAGCTAGACGAAAACATTTTTTGTTGTATTTATTATTGCATTTAAACTTGTATCTGACTGTTGCATTTAGTTTAAATGCATTTCTTGGGCCGATGAAATTAATTTCGATACCATTTTAATGGCAATTATACGTTTTTTTTCCGGTTTGAAACGGTAATCAACATAACAAAAGAAATTCACATCAGTTCTTAACTCATGGGACGCTTATATATTTTATAAAGATAAAAAACAACGTCTTTTTTTAAATATGCATCGATCTTTATGAAGAGGCGATTTAAGCCTGCACATTTGTTTTGTTAAAGCATGGTGGAATAATGCAAGTCTATGCTTGTCTCGATCAATTAATTTGTTGTGAATTAACGTTCTTCAATAGATGAGTGACATGAGCAATTAATACTAGGTTTTTTACTTGTAATAAATACAATGTGATGTTATATACGTTTAGAGAAAGAACGGTTTAAACACCAACTATAAAACAAAATGATTTCAAAATATGTCAATTATTATATAAAAAGTGGAGATTCTCGATATACCTAAAATTAAATGTTTTTCGCGAAAGAGCAATAGACCTCCAACAATTTTTAGAAGATCATATTATGATAGAAGAACTGTGTCCGTATAGTATATCGTCACAAATAAATGTCATGTTTTATCATCATTGTCAACTAATTAAGAAATATAACACACCACTGAGGGCCATATGACATTATATGGACCGGCCAGTCAGCCAACGAAGGTGTATATGGACCGAGGCGTTAGCCGGTACTTATAATGCCATATGACCCGAAGTCGTGTGTTATATTCCTTATATTATACTGAACATTTTATTTTACCATTCTATATTTTGAAAGAGCTTTTGATCTGTTTTTCTGAACAAAGCAATTCATGTTTACTTGCGACAAATGTTCGCCGTTGTGAAAATCGCAAGTTGTACTCACGATTTTATAACGTCATCGGTCCATATTATTTTTGGCGAGGTCCGGACCGGCCAAAAATATGATATGGACCTCTGACGTCATAAAAACTGTTTTTTTTATTAAAATACACTTATATACGGACCGATCAACTTTAGAATTATTATGTACATATAAGGGACACATTTATGTAAGGTAAAATATAACATGATATTCTCAAACTATATTCAAGGCCCCGATTTGGTTAGGTTAATAATTGAACCTAAACGTTAAACGGTATCACATTACCTACCCGTCAGCGTCATGTAAATGTTCTATAAATAAAGACGTCTTTTAATTCAATTTGAATGAGTTTCGAAAGGCAAAAGTACAACTTAAAACGAATGCTTAGTGATGTGGTATCACAAATAAATAAATCGAATACGTTCTATTATATTTCGTTGTTATAAATAAACTGATTCTGACAGCAGTATGGTCAAACAGAATCTGTTTGAGTTATTCTTAAGCTGTGCATCCAAAATCTTGTTTATTGTCATCAATTTATTATTTAAAGATTCCTTAACTTCATTTTTTTTCGTTATTTTATTCTTGGAAAACTCTTAAAATGTCTTAAGAGTTCAGAACGCATGTGTCTGTTACCATATAGCAAATGATTGTATCGCGGGCATAAAACAAAGCGCACGTGTTTTCCTATATGTTCTTTGCTTAGCCCTTGGTATACACTTCGGCAGGCGAAATAACAAGGAGTTCTATGACTTTTTACAGAAGTTTTGTATGTAAGTATAGATCACACTATTAACAAACGTAAGAACTACTATCAAGACTGTTAATTTCTTGGAATGTGAAATAATTACACATACACGAATGCAGATAGAGATTTGAAAGATTGAAGCATACCTAAATCAAATTTGGTAGATGATATTTACAAATGCTATTCATGTCCCAATGGAAAGTGTGTTGCAAACGATAACACATATGTCGTCTGCATCTGTCTACAGTTTTGCAAAAACCGTTTGATTCATTAGGATTCATTATTTCTTTCTTTGTATAATTAAATATTTTAAATATTTTATTTTAACAATTCATGTTCACACAACAAAAAAACATTCATGTTGCTAATTTTACGCATTTTAACAAAAACCATTCAGGTATCAGATGTTTCTTAGATTGGTTTCTTGCTTTATCAAGGTACTGACCATATCATTAACATTGCTACAATTACAAAAAAATAAGTTTTTCATGAAACATTTGAAATTGTGCAATCTGATTTTTACTTTCGGATTCGAAAGCAAGACAAAAAGAAGATTTATGCTCACGAGGCCTCCATGTTCCAAATTCACCATGCCCATCCGCTTGTTAAATGTTTAAATGTTGGGTCAAACTCATTTAGAGAATTAAACATCCAATTAAAGCGTAATTGAGTTATTCAAGACACATTGAAAAGCAAAATATCTTTCAATGAATATTACACCATATCTTTTTATCGAACTGAATGATAGTTTGTGGTGATTTAAACGAGTGGTGAAAACAATGGCGTGATGGTGACTTTTGACCACGACATTAACATTTGTGTTACCTGTTTTAATTGGCGAGCGGTCATTCAAAGCTAAACCTTTCTGAAACCAGCGCGGCTTGAGGTAATAATCCTTACTCTGTGATTGTATTTTTTCATTGTCTTCTCGCAATGCTTTTAATTGTTTTAAGTCATGGACACTTCTAGAAAAACAGTTGTTTAACATTGCCCAACAGCATACTCTTGTTCATCTAAAATGAAACAGTTTGAGTATATGCATTGATCTATATATATGTTTCTGATAACATGAATTCACTGAATCGAAGTATTCATATCGTAGTAGTATCAAATCATATGTATATTAATATTTTAAACAAGCAATTAATGCACAAATCAAACAGAAAGCTCCCAGAAGAGAATGCCAAAGATCCTGCATATTGATGTGGAATTATATGATTATGTGTATAGGCAAATATGAAAGTTTGCAATAAATTTTAGTTCGTGAACACAATTCATTTCACATCCTGTTTTTGGAATATAATTAAAAGACAAAAATAATTTGGGTCATAGAAAAATCGCAATTTATTTCACCTGTTGCACACGAACGGTATTTTTTTCATTTTATACCCTGTTTAAAACATATAATAAAAATGTTTGTTACAATGTAATTTCACATTTAATATCACTGCAAGAACATCAGAAGTAAACCTTTCATTTTATACTCTGTTTTGGCATATTATAAAAAAGGTTTCTTTCGATATAATGTTGAAATTATTTTTACTTCGTGAAGACAAGAAGTAAAGATGTAATAAACATGATGCAAGAATGTTTATTTTAAGTCGAGTATATCATTACAAGAAACATTTGCTCATTGAGCTATTTTCCGACATGAACAACACACATACATAACATAACACATATCAATGAGCTGGTGTCCTGGAAATAAAAGCATATTAGTTTTATATATGCTACATATTGAAAAAAAATATTCAAACGCCGTCTCTTGTTATATTCATACAGACAATTACAAAAAGGAAGATGGATAAGAGCACTCTATACAATGACAACATCAACTACTTTTCCCGGCTGTTCGATCATCCACACGTTCACGGCTCCGATAGTTGATATACAGCTGTAAAATGGTTAGTTATTCAAGGCCTTTAATTACGGATAATATGAATATACATTTAAAACAGGAAAATTAAAGACAGCATTATGTACATGGAAATTACAGCATGTTATAACAATGTGAAGTTGGTAAAGAAATATTATATGTATTACCGCCAGTTTATTTGTTTGAAATTCTCTATTATCATGTTTTTTTCTTTCGTCTTTCTGATCTCAAAATGTCAACATATTTCAGGAACGCAACTTTTTTTGCGCCACGGTATCTCAAGTAAATATCAAATACGTTTTATGACATAATCTTATTCTAAAAGGATCTTTTCCTGACAGCAAAATGATACATTCGTTAAAATAAAGATGTTAGAATTATTCCTTAGTGATAAGTGCCGTCCGTTTTATATTGTTTCAGATTTTATGATGTTATTTGATCATGATGTTCCTTTTTTGAAACGCAAGTGTCAGTTACCAATCGCATGGCTATAGACACGTTCTTGCGCTTAGCCTTCGATATACAGAACACTTCGACAGGCTAACTACTCAAGGAGGTTTTTGATTGAAACTTTTACAGGAGCTACGCATTTCAATGTATATCATACCGTAAAGAAAACGAGATTGTTTGAAACGTGATTCAATAACACATACTGAATGAAATACAACCTAAAGCAATGCAACTCATTTTAATCACCTTACGAAGAGGATGTTTACAATTGTTATGGTTATGTTTCAATGGAAACTTTGTGGGAAAAGGATACAAATATGTCCTCTGCATCTATCAAGTTTTGAAAGGGGATCAGTTTTTCTTTCTTTGGTTATTCATGTATTTAACACAGTTCAGCTTCATGCATTCATGTTAACGAAACACAAAACAACTAATGTTTCGCATCAAATCATCTAAACTCTTAGTACTAGTGTAATCACTGCCTCTAATTTCTCTGGAAGAACAAGTTGTTTTACTATCAAGTCACACATCAGCGATTAAAGCATCAGATGTTTCTCGGAAAAGTATCTTGGTCTGTCATTGCGCGATGCATAACATTCGTATTGCTACTTTCTCATAACAGCGATTGGATTGGAGAGGGAGAATCTTGTTTTATATCAGAAATAATTTCCAATTTGAAAGCAATAACAAAAGTCTTACACTTACGAGACCACTATTGTCAAAACGTCACCACACCTTTTCGTTTTAAAAGGATTTTAATGTTTTAGCAATATCAATCAGAGAAATATACATCAAATTAAAGATTAATTGGAGAGATATTTAAGAAACTATGGCAAATAATCGAGATTCGTATGGATAAATATTTCACCTTAATTGTTATCCAACTGAATGATAGATGTTTGTTAGTAAATGCAGCGGAAACAAAAGCGTGATGCTTTTGGATTTGGCAATCGGCCGTTCAAAAACCACTGTTCCTAACCAGCGACGCTTGAGGTTAAAGCCCTTAATAGTTCGATGTAAACTTGTATCTTCTTAATTTAATTTTAGTAATGTAAATAAATGTTTTAAGTCAAGAACATTTTAAGAGGAACAGTTACAACTTTGCATATTCGTTCAATTGCGATAAACGGTACAATGACATGCATTGTCCAATTAAAGTGATATTGGCCATATTTCATATATATATCTTAATATTTGAAACAAACACAAATGCAAGATAAAAAAACACACATCAATTAGAATGTCAAAGATAATGCATGTTGATGCTGGATGATACAATCAGGTGTTTTTTTACACAAATTGTATGTAGTGGTAACGCGTCTAACGTAAAGAACGAAATCAATCGAACAATAAGATATAAACCGTATGCATGTGAGAATTTCATTCCGGATAATTTATATCAGTCATATCAGGAGTTGAATCAATTTAAACGTAGTTTTGGTACTGTCCTGCAAAAAGTGTATCTTTGAATCAATGTGTTCATTGATGCTAGAAAAGATTTGATATGGCACTTGTTGAACTAAATGATGACGAAAGTTGAAACAAACTTGTCCTGTATGAATTTTACGATGACATCTTAAGGTATGGTAGTCCTTGGAGTTATGTAATACGCATTTTCAGAAATCGTGTGGCAGTTTAAACTCTCAGTGTGATACTATTCTTAATCTAGTATAGCTTAGTCGGTATATTCCACAGCCTTTGAGTGAATGCAATAGGTCAAAGTTTATTTAGATCCTTGACACTCGTCTGCATCCAATGCTGATAAAGGATTCTATACATTAATTATGCATAATTACTAAAATTTAATCATTATGGATAAAACAAAATACTATCAGTACATAGAGTTTACAAACAAGTGGAACGCATTCCAAACTTAGAGAGTTCACAAAAGGAATGTTTTCGTACATGAATTTTTGAAGTTTTGTGCAATAAAAGTTTCTAACTAAGATGGACGTTTCGTACTTGTCATACCAATATTCTTTGACATTCTCCAACCACTGAAAATTAGTTAAGGGCGTCCCTTAGCCACTGGGCTTCCTACCTGGAACATTTCGTTTGGTCCAAATTCAAATACATTGTTTGCTTAGTCTGTTTCCGGGAGGAAAGAGGTATTATCATTGATATTTTGATATACTTGGTAGATAGCCTTTGTGTCGTTGTCTGTATCGTCCAAATACTTATAACCAGGCTCATCACTCGTAAACGTTCTCGATATACACATACAACTTGGTACATATTATGTGAACATTTCATGAGTTCTGGACGTATTCTCAATACCTTCTGCATCTTCAGGCAATATGCCAAAGTAGAGTGGCATATTTCTTTGCGTTTAACGACAATGTAGAAACAAACAAATAATGAAACAGTTTTCATCACGCGATCCCTCCAAATTTTATTTCTTACGTAGTGAATGCTTATGATAACAAATTGTAGTCGAAACAAGCGTTTAAACGGCATTCATTAATGCAAACAAAAACTATGGAGGGTACCAATACATTGTTTAAATTTATTTGTCGTTTAGACATAAAGTTATCGTAACATTGATATTCGAACGAAAATTGAATAGCATTTAAGTGTTCGGCAATTTAGTTCAATTAGTTTCTTGGAAACATTCTATTACATTTTCCCATCAGCACTTGTAAATTGTAAAAGTATTTCGATTGACAGAAATAAAAGTCACAAAACAATGGATTGACAAGAAGTATAACCAACGATATTAGTGCGGGAAACCATCCTGTATGCAGCCATCAATTTTTCATTATTTACGGGAGACGGCTGCAGAATCACCAAAAAGCTATATTTACTCGACCATGGAACAGCGTGTACAAATTAAACAACTATGAGAGACCGACCAAGACACAATAACCTTTTATCATATGATAACAGACCGTGCAATATTGTCAACCCAGAGGAATTCCACATAGAAGTTCCTTTTCTCTTTCACTCTACTTTGTAATTAATTTCCAATTTTACATACTCTGACATTCATTAATATTTAAAAGCACGAATTGCTCTTGCTTGTGCGAGCGCTAACGTCTGTTCTTGAACATGATGTTGTGTATGCTGAAAAATCCAAAATAACTGTGCTCGAGCATTCAATTATTTATCAGGATCTTATAATCAAACAATACAAAACATCTCTACATCCTCATAAGACACGTCTTAATCTGATAAAGTTGACTCAAATACCAGAAAAAACAACTGCTAGGGAAAACGCTTATTTAATTGAAGATAATGCATATTATCATATCTGGTATTTCTAAACAGCAGATAATTCTTATGATACACAGGGAGTTTTTTAAAACAAAATTTAAGTACCTTGAAAATTGTTTTCGTTAAAAGAAACAATAGTCTGCTTAACTCCTTGTTTCAAGTTAAAGAACAGCACACGGATGATGAATTTGGGTATTTAGAATATTTATTTTGAATCCAGTCATTTTGTATGTCTTAATTAGCAATAAGGTTTCCACATGGTTCTTTTGGACAAGTGCCTTATACGAGCATTAATTGGCAATTAAAGAGGCATTCGGACGTTCGCTAATAAAGGTATTTGTTTCATTTGTTTTTGATATATCCTTCCTAGCTATAAGGTGTCCACGAGATGCTAACAGGCAAGTGACTTATACGGGCATAAAAAGAAGTGACACTTGACTGTAAACATTTTGAAATGTACTGTTTCACTGGGGTCCTGGTTAGTCAAACGAAAAACGAATTTATGACGACAGCTGGTCAAGCATTGCTGTTGATAGTGTCATGGATTATTGGAGATTTGTATACACAAAACAATACACATGCTAGATAAACGTAAAGAGGACTGTGATTACACGGTAAGTTTTATTTTTGATTGCAATTACGTCTAACATCATAATAGGCACGTCTTGTTTGTAAAGAATTTCATAGTTTTCATAATTGGTTAAGTTAGGAGTGTATGTAAAAACTAAAAAGCTGTCACCCATTTATCTCAATTGTTTAGTACGCATTACATATAAAATTTTATTTATGTAATCACGTCTTTCGATAACTTATCGATTAAAAAAAATCGTTAATGATTTAAGCACTGTAAGTGTTTAAAAATATAATACTTATAAAATCAATGAATTTCTGATAATGTCATGGATTTGCAGACGACCCATTTAACAATGTCATGCATATATGTCGACAGGGTCAAGGATTCTTGCCAAGGCAATGGACGTGTTTTTCGAAGAAGAGTCATCCTTTTTCGCAGAAACTGAAATCATTCAACGTGGTTCAATAGTTATGATCTGCGTGAACACACTTGAAGCGTGCATCACGGGTCAAGTTTTATGTGTGAGGTATGTTCCAGGGCGTATTGTAGCAGAAAGTCATTGAACACACATAGACGGTGTGTGCACTCTTCTAATGCTCAGAAATATCACTACTCATCGTGCAACAAATACCACTATCACGGTCTTGTAAACAAACATATGGATCTAAAGGCGTTTACATGCAGTTGTTGTGATAAACGATTCTATTACAAGCCAAGTCTTAGAAAACACCAGTGTACATGTCAAAAAGGCAAAGTTTTCACTTGTGATATGTGAGTCAAACGACTGGCATGGCGTGTAACCTTGAAAGACCACATTGCCGGCAAGCATGGGAAAAGGTCAATGTGTGCGCCTGTGGAAAGGCTTTTTCGTGGCTGTCATCATTCTCCCGACACAGGGGAACATGTCTTGTTGCTAAACAAGCCATCAGCCAAGATAAATGAACGTTACAAGTGAAGTGTTTTGCAGTTTCCATGCCCTAGTCAGTAGATTCATGTATGATACCTTTTGTGTTCGATACACAATATTGACAAACAGTTTTTCTGTTATAAAAACATGTTTAAGAAAGCACATGCTTTACTTTTTTAAATTTAAATAAGTGTTAGACAGTGCTGTTGACATTATTTTGAAAATAATGTTCATGTATTAATTTGTACACTTGTTTGTTTAGAGCTGCGCGTCCCTTTTTGTTCACATTTACTGTTAATGCATGTATCGTTTTAGAAAGCTGTTACGAGATCGTCTGTTTTTTTCAAAAAGGAAAAGACATTGTTAAATATAGCATGTTGCCTAATTCTGGCTTAAAATTATTTTTGAGTTATGCCCTTCTTTCAACTTACAAATTTGTACAAAGACTTTAACTATGCCCATTACTCACAAAATATTCATATGAAATCTGGTTCAAACAATTTACCAGATAAATACACTCATTCATAATAAGGTCTAATAATTATAGAGTTATGCCCCGTAGAACACTCAAACAGACGCGCGTTGACATGTTCCCTCTTGCTTTTAAATCATTTGATATCTATAGCTTTAAGAAAAGCTTACGAATTGATAAATGTATATTTTTTTTGTTGCCATATTATACACGCCTTTGTTGTTCAATTGATTAAAGATGCACTCTTACTCCCACAAATGATTTACTACAATTATTGCTATTGTTTTATTATTCCAAAAAGGATGAATAAATGTCGAAAACAATGGTTCTAATGAAGGATACCTATTTTAATTTGAAGGAAATGTGCATAAAACACAGTATTTCTACCATTTGAGATTATAGTAAATCACAGTAAATCTATAAGCATTCACCAAGCATTTAATATTTTTGAGTTTTCAACTATTAAATAAACGGTTACAATCTTGTTATCAGTAATTAATTTTTTCCATAAATGCATTATTAAGTAAGTAGTTAAACGTTTATCAGTCAAAATATATGTTTGTTATACATGTGTATGCATTGATATTGAATAAGAGTTCACTTTAAATAAACAAGTTATTTCATTGCAATGTTTTTATTTGCCCGTTTATCACATTCAGGGACAATGACGAATTATTAACGATAAGCAAATACATCCATTAATTATTACACATTTAGAAAATGATATTTATATCATGATTGTGAATGTTCAAAGGCAAGTACATATTGGCTGGTTATATATCATATTGACGTTAAGTGGTCATCCATTGTGTGATTTAGATACTTTCCAGTCCGTATCTAATGTGTGGTAAAATTTTAGATGAATCAAGTCGATGTTGTTCTCGGATCGGCTTAGTTCCTTTGGCAAGATCGTCAACTGTGGGAACTTTACCAGCCTTCCGCTTCGGGTTTCGTCTGCGCTCAATTTAATCAAACGCATGGTTTCTGTACAAGGATTTGACAATCATTATTACTATTATGTACTTGGCATATAAATCCATTGACAAATGACAGTGTTAGCCTTTTGATCCTGAAACGATAAATGTCGTCATTATATCCATGACAATTTGTTCACTATCGGCATACAATCCATGACAATAGAAAACAAATCCATGACTTTCTTGATAATTTTTAATAAATGATTTTCTTCAAAATGGTAATGCAAATACGTAATCAAATGCTTGTTATGGATCTACAGGGCGACACAATACACCATACACGCTTAAAAGAATTATGTTGCGTTCCATTGCATTCAAATAATAAAACCATGAACAAAATATGAATTTGAATAGTTTTGTTCATATAAAGCTAAATTTCTTACGACACACATGCATTAGTTCTATGATAATTAAGGAATATAGGAAAGAAAACATTAATCTTACCATTTTTCTTTACAACGATGATCATTCAGTAGCGCCAAATTCGTCGAAAATCCATGACACTATCAACAGCAATGCTTTGCCAGCTGTCGTCATAAATTCGTTTTTCGTTTGACTAACCAGGACCCCAGTGTGTGTATTATACGGAATTTTTATATAAAAATGGAGATTTGCGGTTTCTTAATAAATCCAAAATTCAACGATTTTCGCGAAAAAGCAATATACCTCAAACTACTTTTAGAAGCTCATGTTATAATAGAAGAACTGTGTCCGAATAATACATCATCATAAATTAATGTCATGTTTTAACACAGTTACTGTAAACTAAAACATGAAATGCTAAAACTATATTCAAGGCCCCGATTTGGTTAGGTTTACATATTCCTTAAACGTTATACTGTATCACATTACCTACCCGTCAGCGTTTTTTATTTGTTTTAAATATGTATCACATGGGATTTGATAAACATCGAACCGCGTTTGCAGTTTTATAAAATTTCTATATATTTGGCTTAACGCGCCATCGGTTTTGATTTGTTGGTAGCTTAGCTTGGTTCAATTGTTACGGAAAAGATAGAAATCCAGACGTCTTTTTAAATTTAATTCGAATGAGTTTCGAAAGATAAAAGTACAACTTAGAACGAATGCTTGGTGATGTGGTATCACAAATAAATAAATCGAATACGTTCTATTACATTTTGTTGTTATAAATAAACTGTTTCTGACAGCAGTATGTTGCATTCGTTAAAACAAAATCTGTTTGAGTTCTTCTTAAGGTGTGCATCCAATATCTTTGTCAATTTTTTAATTTTAAGATTTTTTAGCCTCATGGTGTTTTTCTCGTCATTTTTGACTTGGAAAACCCTTAAAATATCTTAAGAATCCAGAAACGCTTGTGTCTCTTACCAATTGAAGGACTATTGCAAATGAACGTAAGAACTGCTATTAAGACTTATTCAATTCTCGAAATGGGACATAGTTACACAGACATGAATACAAAATAGAGATTTAAAAGATGGAAGCATATCCAAACCAAATTTGGTAAATAATATTTTCAAATGATATTCATGTCTCAATGGAAAGTTTGTTGGAAACGACAACACATATTCCCTCTGCATCTGCTTACAGTTTTGCATACACCTTTTATTAAAAATGTTCATTATGTCAATCTTTGTTTAATTAATTATTTAAAATATTATATTTCATGCATTCACGTTTACAAAAAAACAAAACATTCCTGTTGCTGATTTAACACATTTTAACAAAATTCTCGAGCTATTATAATCGCCGCATCCGATATCGCTCGAAAAACGTCAGCTTTGTTTTATTATAAAGTTAATGTTTCAGCCATTCAAGTATTAGATGTTCCTCAATTTTATCATTAAAATGGCTACTTGCACACAAATCGAATAAGAGAGTGTCGATCTAACTGTATATCAATATTAAAATATGTAATTAGTTTTTTCATTCAAGATCCAGTATTTAAGACTGTGTAATTTAATTACTTTCCAATTCGAAAGAAAGCAAAATTATTCTTTATGCTTACGCGGCCTTCATGTTACGAAATCACCATGCTCATCTGCTTATAAAATGCCTTAATGTTGGGTCAATATCATTCAGAGAAATAAACATACAATTAAAGCGTAATTGTTATATTCAACACAGCTTGAGAAGCAATTGAGTTTATTTTTTAATGAATAGTACACCATATTGTAATTGAACTGAATGACAGTTGGTGGCGATTAAAGCGAGTGAAATCAAAAGCGAGATAGTGACATCAAACCTCGACAGTAACTCTAACGTTACCTGTTACCTGAAATTGGCAAGCGGTTTTTCAAAGCTAAACTGTTCTCATCTAGCGCGGCTGGTTGTTAAAACCCTTACAATCTGGTTGTATGTTCTTGATTGTCTTCTAACAATGATTTCCATTGTGTCCACACTTCTAGAAAACAATTTCAAACACGCACATATGCTTATTTGTTGAACCAAGTCCACAGTAGCACACTCTTGTGCATCTAAAAAGGAACAGTATAAGTATATGCATTGACCTATTGATATTTTTGATCGCGTGAATTCACTGAATCGAGTCATTCATTACTTAAAAGTATCCTATCAAAAGTATATTTATATTTCAAACAAGCAAAATATGCAGAATGCACACGATCCTGCATATTGATGTAGGATTATATCATGATATGTTAAGGCGCATTATTAAAGTTACGGTAAGAGTGCAATAAATTTCAGTTCGTGAATACAATTCATTTCACATCCTAAAATGGCATATAACTATAAGCGAATTAGAGATTGCGTCGTAGAACAATCGCAATAAATTTTACCTGGTGTGCACGAACAATATTTTTAAATTGTTCATTTTATATACTGTTTAAACATAAAGAAATGTTACAATTTAGTGAACATTTTGAACATCATTTGTATACCCGCTTATTTTATATCCTGTTTTGGCATATTATAAAACAAAATAACTTTGTTTTTTTAATGTTATGTTGCAATCAGTTTCACCCCGTGTAATCCAGAAGTAAAGATGCCAGATACAAGATGAAGAATCTTTATTTAAAGTAAGGCATATCATAACAAGAAACATTAGCTTAGTGAGCTATTTTCTGACATGAATAACAAACATATATAACATCATAAAACAAAACAAGGACCTTGTGACCCGGAAATAAAAGTATATTAGTTTTAAATATGTTCCATATTTAAAGAAGTATTTTCAAAACCGTCTCTAGTTATATTCATCTAGACAATTACGAAATGAAGATGGATTAGAGCACTGTATACAATGACAACATTAGCAACTTTTCCCTTTTTGTCGGCCGTTCCACACGCGCGCGTTCCGATGTTGGAATACGATTTACCTCGTGAACACCAAACGTAAAAGTTACATGTTATATCTTGTAAAGGCAAAAAATAAACATAAACATAGGTTATTTAAGTGTATGATCGCAATAAATTTCACCTCGTTAACACCGAAAGTGAATAATACATTTCATGTCTTGTTTAGATATGAAATAAAAAGGTGTAATATCGCAATAAATTTCACTCAACACCAAAATGTTTTATTTAAATGACAGTGGTGTTCCGAATGCTTATTGCTAGTTCTGTATAAAAAAGACTTGCATTAAACAAACATTTTCATTAGCTTAAGTCCTTGTCTCTGCTCTGTTGTAATATTCAGAAAGGAATATACTGAACATTTTAGCGTTTATCCAAAAAAAATTACACAATTAATGAAAGGTCTATTTTAAAGTTTCACCGTGTCGGATCTGATTGATATTCATTTTAGACATATCAAAGATGATATTGTTTAGAGTCTAACAAAAAAATGAAACTTTCCCAAAGCACTTGTGTTTCTTGTTATCAGTTTCATTTTATCAAATTAAAATGTGTTTTATGCGCATGTTAAGATGTTCTTCAGCGTTTGATTATACGAGTGTAATGGAATGGTCGGGCTCAGTTATTCCGGATAAAACATTTTGTACATACAAAAAATCTCGTTCGAGATCAACCTTTAGCATTCGCACTAGCAAGTGCGATTCGTACTTATAAATATCAATGAATGTTGAAGTATGTAGAACGATCAATTTAATCACAAAGTAGGGAATAAAAGAAAGACTATTTTTTGTCGCATGCCCCTTGGATGACAACATTCCACGGTCTGTTATCATACGATCAGAGGATAATGTGTCGTGTTCGGTCTCTTCAAAGTGATTTAATGTTTACAAGTGTTGCCATGGTCGAGTTAATATAGCTGACATTAATCAGTATTGGATTTCATTGAAAGAATAGTAAATTGATTGAAAACATTAATAGGCCAACATGTTGCAAACTATGTTGTGCTTGTGTGAGGATGAATCAGATTACGCTGATATGTTTTTACGTTTTATTTTTAAAGAAATAAAAACTCAACGGCTTCAAGCTTATTCATACTTTTCAAGCAATATAATCGCAATTGTACTCATAATTAAATGCCAATTCAGACCACCAAAGTTGAGTGTAACAACACAAACGAAGTGCTAATTTTGAAATTATTTGTCGATAAATGCTCATAAATTAAACCCTTGATTATAATGGCATTGTAAATCACTTTAAAACTCGTCAGCCAAAAAAAAAAAAGAAATTGAGGCATTTGTAATTTCCAAATAAAAATCAGTTTTACTTTTCACTTGTCAATGATTAGTTCGATTAAGTATATAATATTTGAATCGACGCTCATCTACTTCGAATCAGTAATATTCATGATATATTCTTATGTTTTGAAGCCTTCATCATCAATTGTTTCTACTCGATTAATCACAATCAGCTATCATTGAGTTATAATAAACGTGAACTATTTACTCAAAGCAGCCAAATTTGTTTCAAGATTTTATTCAATAACTCTCCGATTACGCTTTAATCAAATGTTTCTTTTTCTAATTGGAATTGATTTAAAATTGAAACTTAAAGCAAATGACCGTTCTGAATTCATACGAATGGAGGCGGCCTCGTGAAAATAAAGCTTTAGTTTTCTTGCTTTCAAAAATTAAAAGCGAATAATCAATGTCATTCGATCAATACCAGGGCATGCATGAAAACATCATTAGTTCAAAGTACTCTCTGATATGAGAATGGAACGTTTTTATCAATGGTATAGTTACAAAATATAACTTAATGCATTATTCTGATAAACATCTGATAATTGAATGTTGCGAGAAAAACACATGGATATTTTTCTAGCAGTATGTTTTCTAACATTGAAACATTCGTTGGCATTGAAACAATATGTTAAACATGGTCTGATTTGATTACAATGTTTCATATTAAGCTGAACTGTAAGGCAAACATATTAAACCTATCATTGGAGAACTTATTCGACGTTTGCAAGATCAGATGTTAATAAAAATATTTTCAAAGCTTTTTCAAGGCTTGATTATATATTTTAATTAATAGGGTGTTTACAAGGAAACAAGGGTGCAACGAATCCAATGTTATCTTGCTGACTATTCCTATATTACTAAAGACACAAATCACAACATATTTTTATTTATGAACCTCACTCGAAATGCAATATGTGATCCAAGTTTAATTTGTAAATTTTTAACCTTAAGCACGGGAAGGACAAATGTAAAAATATTTGCACGACGCCTACAACAACACAAATGTTCGATGCGTTGTATCTTATCTACATGGTGAGAATACTTGAGGGAAGCGATTACTTAAAATTATTATGAAGATGATAAAGTATATTATATATTTTTTACTCTTTTGAAACGGATACAAGACTTCTTACAATGCATTGAGAAACATACGTAGGTAAAGTGCGACGCCCTATTGCAACATATGTCACGGAAAAATCCTGATAAAATCAGTCCTCACCAACATGCATGATCTTTGACATTCTCCTTGTGGCATCCTTTTCTTTGGTCATTGCATTATTTGCTTGAAAATCTCCAATAACGCTTTAATAGATGCTTATTTCTTTGAATGTCGCAGTTTCAAAATCGAATCACGAATGAGAAAGTAATTAGTTTATTATTCCTGACATAAATCAAGATTGGAAGTTTCGAATTCAATCTCTGTTTAAGTAGTAATATGATAAGTACGAAGACAGAACAAGATACAAGTCGGTGAACCATGCAATACCTGAATCGCTGATAGAGTGAATGAAACAGAGTAAACGTTCTTCAAACACTTTTAAAGACAGTGATTACAATATCTTTGAAAGTGTTATTGATTTGCATAACATCACCAGCATACTTTCATATATGTTTAATTACCATGAAGGCATAAATAGATATCATATTTCAAGCAGTTGACGAGGTCTTCGGTAAATCGTATAACCAGAGAACTCCTTTGTCAGTGTGCCTCCAAAAGTGTTCTATATACCGAGTAATAAGCGCCAGACGCACCTAACACAATATTGAAATCTAAGGAGCGACGTCCGCCTATCGCTAGGCTCTAGATACGCTTTTTGTGTGCAAAAGTCGTGCGATAGGTAACAGACACGGCATTTAACAAAATATTGATATCACATCTAAAAAACTCTCCAACAATTTTTGCAGCTGTCACAACCAGCTCATTTTATATTAACAAAATATAATCAAACGTAATCGACATCTTATTGTGATACCGCAAGACCAAGAATACACAAAAACAGACACTTGTGCTTCTGAAATCTTTTTTAATGATTTTCACGTAATGAAAAGACAAGAACGAACATCATGAGAATAAAAGATACAATTTTGCAACAGTTTACCAAATGTGAATCCTGTTCAGCCCTTTTTTATATATTATATGATAAATTTTAAGGTCATTATATTTACTGCGAATGAATCTTTATTGTAAACATTTGATAGAATATGTTATTTCTTTTGTTCATTTATTAACCAATAATAATTTGGTATAACATTAAGATTGTTTTTTTCATGATGTTATTCAAACAATTAAAAATACCTGGTGCTGATTTCACGCATATCGCTAAGAAAAGAAAAATCATAATAACTGCCCTCTTTTTTTTCTGAAAAATATCAATGTGTCGTACTCGCAACAATCAATTATCAGACTTTTCTCTAAATTATACCTTCTGCTGTCGTATCACTTAACAATTAATTAAAATGTTCCTTTATCATAGCAGAGAGTTAATCATGAACTGATGAGTATTTCATGCATGTACATGTATTGACAAAATGACATTGATTATTTGCTTTTTATTTTAGAAAGCAAGATAACAAAAGCTGTCACGAGGCCTCCATTCGTATGAATTCAGCATTCTCATACGCTTAAGGTTTCAATATTGAGTCAGTACCAATTAGAGGAATAAACACGTAATTAAAGCGTAATTGGAGAGTTATTGAATACAATATTGATATCAATACAGTTGCTTTGAGAACACTAATACTACACGGTAATCCTAACTGAATGATAGCTGATTGTGATTGAAACGAGACGAAAAACTATAGCGATGGTGGTTTTGAAACACAAGGATATCTTCTTTGTAAACTGATTCGAAAAAGCGGAGGGGCAGTTCAGATATCCTTTACTTAATCGAACTTATCTTGTTCAGTTAACGCCGTTGGAGGTAAACGGAGCTACTGGCTGGATTCTGTCATTGCGTCCTTGTATCTATTTATTTGGGGGCGAGTTTGACAATGCCACTATAAAGGGTTTCATTTTTAAAAAAAAATATCCACAAAGAATATCGAAATGAACTTTTGCTTGTGTTGTTAGAATCAACTTTGGTGATCTGAATTTGCATGTATTGATGAGTACAATTATGATTAAATTGCTTGTAAATGGTATGAATAAGCTTTAAAGTCGTTTTTATCTTTTAAAATATAATGAAAAAATAATCATATTCTGATTCCAAGCATTCAACTATACACTATGGTCTTATAATAAAATGCTGAAAACATCTCTACATGTTCATAAAACACATATCAATCGGATAAAATTAACCTTACTTCTAGGAACACAAGTTTGGAAAGTCTTATTTCATTATAAGATTGTGAACAATATCATCTTTGAAATGTCTGGACAGCAGACCAATCTAATCCTACACGGCGAAACTTTACAATCGCCATACATTTACCTTGAAAATTGTTTTTATTAAGGCTAAAATGCTCAGTAAATTCCTTTCTAAAATTTTACAACAGAACAGAGATTAGGACTGCTAGTTAGGGTGTTTGTTCTAAAGCAAGTCATTTTTATACCTTAACTAGAAATGAGCATTTGGAACACCTCGGCCATTTCCCATCGTAAACAATCTCGGATATATGCTGGTACATCAGGAGAAGTAGTTCATAAAATTGTAAATAATAAAATGTACTGCAGTGTTGTAACTTGTAGTTTGAATTACTAAGTTTGAAATGATTGCAAGGAGACTTATTATTGCCTATATAAGTAAGATTCCAATTGTAAAGGCATCAAGTGTAACTGGTAAATTGAAATTACACCACAATCTACATGTAGCGTTGTTAACAGTAAAGATTTCTGACATTGTAAATTACCCATATACATCCTATACATCCTAAGTCGTTTTCAATGGAAAATGACCAAGGAGCTCCGATTAAGAAATAAGGTGTCAGCAGGAAACTAAGAGACAAGTGCTTTATACGAGAATAAAGTGAAGCGGAATTTTGAAATGTACTATAGATTGATAATGTGAGGATGAGATTGGTTCACTGAATGTTTCAAATTAAATTGGACAAATATAGACTCCGTTCTCGTGTAATTTCTTTCAACGATACTAAACATGTATATAAAGAGCTATTAATCATAAAAGGAAACTGTAATTATCTCGCCAAGTTACAACAAATGGCAAGAACTATTAGTTGGTATAATTGTAGTTACCAGATAACCTTTCGTGTATCTCCCATGGTGTAAGATCTCTGCATTATTGATAAAGTAATCGGCCCAGTTTGTATGCGCTCACACCTTCATCGACAGTATGTCAATCTTAAGGATTGCAACGATACTAGGTCGCGGTATACGTGCAGTAACAATTCAACAAAATCATTCTTGACCCAACACTGCTATTGTCTATAAACTAACAATTTATTACAGCAAATAGTCAATGCAACTTGTCGAGATTAATGGTCGAGATTATTCTGTTAATCCATTGGATAACATCTTAATGCGATTATTTAAATACGCAATATTATCTGTTTGTTGGTAAAATCTTTGTTATTGTTTGACATCTGGCGACTATCAACTAATTGCTTGCAATATGCCAGAAGTGTGAATCTTTACAGTCATGCGGTAATACATAACACTAGGCATTGTTTCATGGTTGTCGATTCTGTATCTTTCCACAGGATAAATTTAAAATGGAGTTTTCAAAAAAAATATCTTTGTTTAAACGCTTCATTCGAAGCAAAAAAGTTGCCCTCCGACGTAGCATTTTTGACCAAATTTTTCACGGAGTATACACACACTGATGGTGGAAAATAACAGGTCTGTGCTTGTCTCGATCAATTTATTTGTTGTGATTTAACGTTCTATAATAGGAGAGTTACATGAGCTATTACTACTTGGAATTGTACTTGTTATGAAATACACTGAGATGTTATATACGTTTAGAGAAACACATTTAAAACACCAAATATAAAACAGAATGCTTTCAAAATCTGTCATTTTTTATATAAAGAATGGGGATTCTCTATATACCCAAAATAAAATGTTTTTCGCGAAAGAACAAAAATATATCTCAAACTATTGTTAGAAGATTATATTATGTTCGATAAACTGTGTCAGCATAGTATATCGCCACAAATGAATGTTATGTTAATCATTGTTAAATTAAACATGATAATCTCAAACTACATTCAAGGCCCTGATTTAGTTAGGCTGACATTGAACTTAAACGTTAAAATGTATCACATTACCAACCCGTCAGCGTCTTTTATTTGTTCTAAATATGTATCACATGGGATTTGATAAACATCGAACCGCGTTTGCAGTTTTATAAAAATTTCTATAAATTTGGCTTAACGCGCCAGCGTTTTATATTTGTTGGTAGCTTAGCTTGGTTCAATTGTTATGGAGAAGATAGAAATCCAGACGTATTTTTAAATTTAATTCGAATGAGTTTCGAAAGATAAAAGTACAACTTAGAACGAATGCTTGGTGATGTGGTATCACAAATAAATAAATCGAATACGTTCTATTATATTTTGTTATTAAAAATAAACTGTTTCTGACAGCAGTGTGTTACATTCGTTCAAACAAAATCTGTTTGAGTTATTCTAAAGCTGTGCATCCAATATCTTGTTTACTGCCGTCAATTTATTAATTTTTAGATTTATTATCCTCTCGGTGTTTTTTCTCGTCATTCTTTTCTTGGAAAACTCTGAAAATGTGAATTCAGGAACGCATGTGTCTGTTACCAACTATAGGACTATTGCAAATAAACTTTTGAACTGCCAACAAGAATGATTAACGTCTTGAAATGAGAAATAATCATACAGACACGAATACAAGATAGAGATTTGAAAGATTGAAGCATATCTTAACCAAATTTGATAGATGATATTTTCAAATGATATTCATATCTCAATGGAAATTTTGTTGGAAATGACAACACATATGCCTTCTACATCTGTCAGCAGTCTGCATGCACCATCATTATTCCTTTCTTTGTTAATCTATTTATTTAAAATATTTTCTTTCATGATTTCATGTTTACTGAACAAAAATGAATTCCTGATGTTGATTTAACACATTTTAACAAAATCCTCGAGCAATTGTAATCGCCGCATCCGATATCGCTGAAAAAACGTCAACTTTGTTTTATTACAATTACTGTTTCAGTCATTCAAGTATTAGACGTTTCTCAATTTTATCATGATAATGGCTACTTGCACACACAGGTCTGTCATCATCCCCATCTCCAACCTGTTGCAAACAATAACAAATTAATAATAAGTTATTAAGGAATTTGATTACTAAAAAATGTCCACTATATCTGGTTGATGTAATTACGAAAAATCATATTTTCATAAGAACATTCACTAAAGGCTTCGAGTTGGGTTGGTGAAGCTGGCAGTCAATTGTAACCAGGAGCCCCCCCCCCCCAGGTCCGGGGAATATTAGGGACTTTGACTTCCGGTCAAGCCAACCCTTGCTAAAATCTCTGCCCTGCGGGGACGAACAAATGGTAAAATCCCTGCCAAATGCCCCCACATCCCAGGGACTCTTGGTAAAGGCCCATTCCCCGCTATATGTTGCGCAAAGACAAAACCACCGCATTCATCCGGCAATGTGCAGTCAACTATTTGGAAAGCCAACCTATAAATGACAACTTTATATTATGGACTATTGTCATTGTAATTTACTAAAATAGTGTAATGATTAATGTACACTGAACTCCTCCTCATTGTGCTGTACCATATAAAGTTTAATTACATTCCATCCGGTAGATTTCAAGTTATGCCCCGGACAAGAAAAAAGTAACAAACGGCAATAACTCAGTAATTGGCTGAAATAGAATTGCAGTTCTTATACACCGCACTTCCTCTCATTATGATCTATCACTGTATGAAGTTTCATTAAATCCATCCAATAGTTTTCAAGTTGTGCTCCGGACAAGAAAAAGTAACAAAGGGCAGTAACTCTGTAATTAGCTGAAATAGAATTGAGGTTCCTGTACACTGCACTTCCTCTCATTATGATCTATCACTGTATGAAGCTTTATTAAATTCCATCCAATAGTTTTCAAGTTATGCCCGGGACAAGAAAAAAGTATTAAAGGCCATAACTCTGTTAATAGCTAAAATAGAGTTATGGTTCTTGTTCACTGCACTTCCTCTCATTGTGCTTAACCATTGTATGAAGTTTCAATAAATTCCATATAGTAGTTTGCAAGTTAATGTCTGGAAAAATATTGACAGCAAAAAAACAACAAATAAAGGACAATAACTCAGTCATTAGCCAAAATAGAGTTATGGTTATTGTACACGGCACTTCCTCTCATTGTGCTTCAACAATTGTATGAACTTTAATCCAATTATATCCAGTAGTTTTTAAGTTATGCTCTGGACAAAGTGGCAACGGACCGACCGACAAACCGACCGACCATGTAGGATATAAATATTATTAAAAACAGCAACATGATAGTATTTAAGTTTTTTCCATTCATTTCTTAATTGAATTGTCCCTGACATGAGGAAATAGTAACTAGATTATTTTTTGCTTCTTATGCACCAGTCCATTGTAACCACGCCCCCCCCCCCCCAGGTCCGGGGAATAGTCGGGACTTTGACTTTCGGTCCAGCTAACCCGGGTAAAATCCCCGCCCTGCGGGTATGAACTGATGGTTAAACCCCGGCCAAATGCCCCCACATCCCAGAGACTCTATATAAGGCCCAATCCCGGCTTAATTTGGCGCTATGACAAAACCACCGCGGTCACCCGGCCCTGCAGGGCCACCTGTAAAGTAAAAACACGGCCCTTATCCCAGGCAGTCCCCCCGGTATACCCCCGAACCTGGGGGGGGGGTGTGGTTACAATTGACTGGTGCATTATATTGATAATATTGTTCTGGGTGGTGAAAGTTATATTCACAGATTTCCTAAACAAAGACGAAGTTTACAGATGCAACCTCACATTTGACAGTTTAGACAGTATTTAGTTTTTGTATTAGATGAAAGAATCAGCTTATTTTTGTATCATTACAAAAACAGATCTCAATTGTGTGAAAATGTCCCTTGAATTACATTTTTCCTAAAATATTATTAAATAACAGGGCTTTTTCTGCTCAATTTGGGAAAAAGACCCTAGACATTTTGGATAATTTTGCGTCGTGAAAATGCTGAAATTGGGAAATTTAACTGTTAAAAGAAAAAGCTGTCTAGTCTCCTGGGAATTAGGAAATGATTTTATATTAGTTTACTTCCCTTTAATAGAACCAAAATGGCTGAAATATCAATCCTTGGGTGTAAATATCTATTGCAATAAATCAATCATGACAGATAATATTTCATACAGATATATCTGAATGTGATGAAAATCAATGATTTCCAAGTACAATGATCAAAATAACTTTACATCACATAATTTATAAGGATGTTGAAAATGAACCAGTACATTTTAAAAGACTTTCAAAAAAAAAAGATTTTTTTTTGTTTTATACTTTTGATTGGGATTTTTTTCCGAAGATTGGGAAAAACATCTTATATTTTGCTTAGGGAATGGGTCCGAAAGTCGAACCCGTGGGTACTATAGAAAACGCCCTGAGTAAGTACTACGCTTTAACCAACTGTACAATCTGGTGTCCCTTAAAGTTGCACTCCCACAGATTTAACGATTTGTTATTCATTTTTCTTAACTTTAACATTAATGCACCAGTCAACTGTAACCACGCCCCCCATCTCCAGGTCCGGGGACTTTGACTTTCAGTTCAGCCAACCCCGGGTAAAATCCCCGCCCGGCGGGAACGAACTGATGGTAAAACCCCGGCTAACTGCGCCCACACCCTAGATACTCAATATAAGGCACAATCTCCCCTAATTCCAGCGCTAAGACAAAACCACCACGGTCACCCGGCCCTGCGGGGCCACATGGAAAGTAAAAACACGGCCCATTTCACCGGCTATCCCCCCGGACCTGGGGGGGGGGGGGCGTGGTTACAATTGACTGGTGCATAATTTAAAGGAAATATAAAAATCTGCAATCAGATCTTTTATCAGCAATCTTTTATCATTGGTTTGCAGATATTTACGTAAAAATTTGCTCTTTACAAGGCAAAAAAAATAAAATGTACAAACGGTAAATCTGTGAGTGTGCAGCTTTAAATTCAATCACTGAGAAATGAAAATACATGACATGAATAGGATCATAGCTCCACTTGCTAAATTGTCATTATTTATTGTCGGAATTTGAATTTATCCATTGAAGTACAATTGGGACAGAAAAATGTACGACAATTGCAGGGCCGGAACCAGGAACCCCTTTGCTAACAGGGCGAGTTCTTCACCAACTGAGCTAATGAGATGCATTCACATTTTCTAACAATCTAAATAAAGAGAATGGTACCATGCCATAACCTATGTGCGTTAACTTATAGAAAGAATAAATAGTGAATTTGTTTTGTTTTAGTGTAAAATCCTGATGTACATGAATTTCACTGAGTGAGAATCAAAAGCTATATTTTAAGAGTAATGAACTGAAATATTTTACGATCTATCACAAACATAATAATTTAATTTTAGACTCTAAAAGTGTATAAAATGGCATTCAACTACAATTATTGAATTAGGGCAACAAATTATAATTTGTATACAAAGGTTACATTATTTTGGTAAAAAAGTTGTTCAAATTGTGTCCCAGCCCTCTTAGCACTGGCATTCAATATTTATTAGAGAGCTCAGACTGAAATTTCGAACAGTAAAAAAATATCAATATGTTTAAAACAGTGAAAGATTGTTTTTATTGTTTATAAATGTCTATAAATCACCACAAAGCATATTTAATAAAAATGTTTTGAATTTTGCTATGCCTATGCTTTACTATATTAGAGCTGGCGTTGTAAACGTCTTGTTAATTTTACATGAACAATATCGCTTTTTAAGTGATTCATATAGATTGTGTTTTAAGAACAAATTGAGAAGAATATATTTCTCGATCATATTCTATCTCAAGTCGAAACAGCTGTTAGGAAGAGTAAATTGCACACTGCACGAAGAAAAATCACTGATCTACAAGCAATTGTTAAAAACTTCTGAAAAATATTGCAAAAACCGCCACTGTTTTTGTGCTAAACTGATGACACCGCAATTTCTGATTATATGCAGGAGTAAAAAGGTATTATTAACATTGCTTGAACCCACCCCATTTTAATAATTAATTACTAAAATGTCATTTTTCACTTTGTAGAAATGAGTTTGTCTAAAACTGTCTTGCATGCTTATACGAAGAAATTCTGTGCGGAAATATGTGCCAGTTTAAGCGAGACATGTCAATACATTTCATCTCGCCTAAAGGTATCCTTCTGAAAACCTTGTTAAAAAATCACCGGTAAGACGCCGTAAGCTATAGTGTTATCATGTAATTCTGCAAAAAAAGAAACGCTGCCTTTTATGCTGAAACCTCCCCCGGGTTCATAATCTATAATACTCACATTATTATACTTGTTGAAACCAGGTCAAACATGCCAAATTTGATGGTTGTCGGGAGGGGAAACACCTCCCGAACCCTCCCCTGAAAAATAAATTATTAATTACTAAACATTTGATTTCATTATTTGTGCTGAAGTGGTTTTCTGTAATTTCATTCATACATCTTTATCGCGGGTTATCTGCCCCACTCCGCCATGACAAAATATTAATTCAATAAACATTTTTAATTTCTAAACTGGGCATAATTACACTCAGGTTACCCACAATCGTGGTAGCAGTAAAAGAGCAGGAGTGCCTACATGTCGGCCTAAATGGTTAAAGGGACTGTGTCACAGATCGATGCCAAATTTATGATATTTTTCGACAATTTCTTTTTTCCCGCTATTTTATCATCTGTGAGACAGCCCCTTTAATGGACGGACGAGTCTAGACTAGTCTGTGTGAGTTGGAACCAGCTGCCCGTTTAACTCAGTTGGCAAGAGCGCCGTGCTAGTGTTCCTGTCACCTGTGGTCGTGAGTCTGAGCCCCACACCAGGCTCACTTTTCTTCTCAGGTTTACCATAATCATGCACAATGATTTTCAATGAAAAACGAATGTTGTTTTAGATTTAGTTCTCACTACTTGAGTTTTAAATTTTTATTCAATACTTTAATTTTACAATACAATAAACGAAGTACACAATCGCACAGTTAACAGTTAGTTTGGCATCTATAGTGATGAGTCATGAATTATGACTTGAAGGTCATATCGATTGATGATGTGGATATCGCATCAACTTAGCTTGTTCATTACGTAAAAACCAACGTTATGTCATTATGGTGTCCAAACAGCAACGTATGAACGATTGAATTTACAACAACAAGTATAATTTTTAGTTCAACTCACCGTGAAAACAACGTTAAATCCGTGTTATTGCATCATGATATTGATATATGCAAAACCCTGTTCGTTTTGTATTATTATTGCAGAGTGATGAAACATAATTTCCGGTCAAAAGAAGTACTCTTTAGACGTGTATTCATAATATGTGTTCTCCACTCCTTTTATGGAAGTGCCGAAGGTGGATTGTACATGTACCTCGGGTACTTCCGTATTGATTTTCATTGGTTAACGGAGGTCAAACCCCGCCCTAAAGATGTACAATTTGCTTGCCGGCATGCACGCGCTTTATATGAAAAATGTATGACGAGCTTTTCTGGTTCTCATTTTCACGGTTCAGTGGTGCCCAAATTTTTTAATGCCTATCACTCCGGCAAAAAAAAGTAGTCCCTTGCATACACGTACAAACCGTAAGAGGGCTTGTACAGACAAACGCTGTCTTCAAGCCCGTATTAATATCTCAAACAAGCAAAATATGCAGAATACCAACGATCCTGCATGTTGCTGTGGGATTATATGATCATATGTTTAGGCACATTATTAAAGTTTCGGTAAAAGTGCAATTAATTTCAGTATTTGAATTTGTTTATTGTATATACTGTTAAACTTATAATTTACCCTCATAAAATAACCAGAAAAGAACCCAACGGCTTCAAACTTATTTATATACATTTCAAGGAATATAATCGCAAATGTACTCATAATTAAATGCACATTCAGACCACCAAAATTGAGTCAAACAACACAAACAAATGCTCATTTTGAAATTATTTGTCGTTAAATGCTAATAAATAAATTATTATAATGGCATTGTAAATCACAGTGAAATTCGTCAGCAAAAGAATAGATGTATAGAGGCATTTTGCAATTTCAAACTAAAATCAGTTTTACTTTGAACTAGATTAGTTCGATTAAGTATAGGATATTTGAACTTTTTTGCGCAAATATCTGCACACCAGTGATATAGACTTCTGAGAAAAGATCAGATTGCAGATTTTCATATTTAATTTACTGTTCGATAATTAATGTTTTATGACTAAAAGCTTTGCTAACGGTTTAAATAAATGCATGAAATCTCTTTTTTTTTTAATTTCAAATAAAAATCTGCAAACTGATGTTTTGTCAGCAGTATTATTTCACTTGTGTTCTTGCAGTTTCACATAAATTGGCTCGGTCCAAGACAAAGACTAAACGTAAAAAAATGTGGTCAAAACGTTCTGTGAGAGTGCAGCTTTAAATAAAGAAGAAAACCATGATCGGTAAAAAGTGTATGTCACAGTTTTGCATCAACACTCAAGAAGTGTCATATGAATGTTGGCCGTATTGTATGACATAAATGCTTTTGTTGTATATTCCATAATACTTGACCATTTCTGTGATCAAAACGGTAGGCGGCGTTTGGCGGATGCACCTCTGTCTGTGACAGCTTAGAAAAAAATGTTGAAACTATATGCAATGCAGAAGTTCATGGAGCTAAACAGAAGTAATGAACTCCATTCATTTGCTCATCGCCACTCTACGTATGGTACATTTAATCTGAATTAATATGTTTGCACAAGATTATGGTTTTGCCTTTGCGAACTATACTGTCAGTTCAAAAAATGCTATCGCTATTATTTCATTTCCAATGATAAACACGTAAGAAACATATAACACAACACTCACAGTTTATATCGATAACAACTGATGGTATGCAAAAACAAAGTGGGAGTACCTTTTTCATTATCCGATCTCAAACGTATCACAACTTGCAATAAAAATTCAAACATAATAAAAAATATCATAATAAAAAGTCATTGTACGGATGGATAATATAGAAGTCAATGTATTTGTATGAATCAATTTTTTTTAAAGTGTCTTTGTAATAGCTCCTTGCCATTTTGCACCACACACATTTGCAATCGCTATATTGTTTCTTCAACAACGCACCAAAATAACGCTCTCGTAATGTCGTGGAATATCGTGGGATAGATAGACTTGCATAAAATACACATGCATTTCATTGTAAACGTTGCTTAAAGGTTTACTTGAAAATCATTACCTCCACTCATTTGGAGACTTTTATTTCTTTAATCGGCGATACATACTCTTGTGTGACCTCTTTAAAAGCAACATAATTTGCATATTTAATTCTTTGAAATATATTTGTTTATTTGAAATATTAAGTAAATCTTTTGCGAAGTTGCTTTGGTTTTAATCAGAACAAAATAATGTGATTACAAAATTAATCGTACAATGTCTGTCAAACTAAACCTGCCGATGTTGGAAATATTTTTGTTTTCTAAGTAGAAAACAATGGCTAAAGGCTAAGTTATATCATTTACTATCAGCACCAAGAAAGCAGATCATTTGATAATTATTATTCAAGCCTTAGGGTCGTTATTAACATATGATAAATAGATTAACCTTTCCATCTATTCTTAGGATACCTAATTGACACCTGCCGGTAACGGTAATGAAGCTCAATAAAAAATAACCATATGGCATTTTGACCACTTAGTAGCTAATGAAACGAGTAATGACCTTAGCAGATTGGCGAGGGTCATTGTGTTACATTCCTATATTTCGCAATTGACCCAAATTGCAGTTGACCATTCAGAAGTGTTTCCTAATTTTCCTTAATAGTTTAATGATATCAGGTGATACATTTGGCCTCACGTGACCATACTCAAAGTATCTTATTGGCTATCGCCACAAAAAGGAGCTTGTCAATCAATATGTCTAGTGACGTCAAAATGGACTAGACCAAACCCCTCTGATAAGATTTTAGTAAACAAGGTAATTAAACAGATCTCTGGACAGTAATTAAATTAGCCATTAGCGGTTGACCTTGGCCATTGCTGATAGATCTTCGACGGCACCAAGTAATATATGAGTTTATCAGAAAGCAGATCATTTGATAATTATTATTCAAGCCTTAGGGCCGTCATTAACATATGATAAAGCGATTAACCTTTCCATCTATTCTTAGGATATCTAATTGACACCTGCCGGTAACGGTAATGAAGCTCAAATAAAAATAACGCTATGGCATTTTGCTCACTTAGTAGCTAAAGAAACGAGTAATGACCTTAGCAGATTGGCGATGGTCATTGTGTTACACGTGTTCAATGAAGGTATACTATTTATTCAATCTAATCATCACTTTGCTTAAACGTTTCATTAATTATGATCTAATAACGCTTAAAGTGGATGTTTATTTCTCTTAATGGTACTGACAAAACATTGAATTTTTAAGGAGATGAACGCTGGAAATTCGTGAAAATGGAGGCTCTTGATTATAAATCGCTTTGTTTTTTTCTTTACAAATGGAAAATCAATAAATCCCAGTTTATGAATGTAAACTATACAAATTACCCGTATATGCTCTCTGATATGAGAAAGTAGTGATATCAATCAATTGTTCCGATAAAACAAGATGCGTTTTTGATGCTTGTATAAATGAAAAAAATGAAGTCAAACACATTGAGAATAATAAATCTATAAACGTCGACGGCAATAAACAAATCCTTGAATGCATCAAAAGACATCAAAAGAATAACTTTTACACAATCATTTGGTTGTTAAGGAATTTGTCATTTTCTTGTCATTAACAGATAATTTGAAACAAATAAAGTGTGTAGGATATGCCATGCATTTGTAGTTTAACGTAAGTTACACATATCTTATCATATTTGAAATAAAGAAAATATGAGTATTTTCACTCAGTTTAAAACGTATTTTACTTCTTCATAAACATGCGTAATATTAACATTGCCAATATAAAAATGCTAAATATGATTTATATGGTTTTGAAAGAATTAATCTTTGCAGAATTATTTGATACTTCTAATGCAGTTTAGATAAGTATGATATATTCCCGCAATGGAAATCGATACTCATTCATATATAATTCTTGAAATTACAATATATAATAATGACGAGCAATCAGTAAAGAATTATTTTTTTAATGTTGTTTGGCAATTAAGATGTGGGTCAGAATCTATATGGCAATTGCATTTTCATCAGTTATATTCGAAGCACAGCCGGACATAGCTACATCGATAAGGTAACCGTCGTTTGCATTCTATTGAATTCTCAAAAGAGTATGTTTGACCTTTATGTTCATTTCCAATATGAAGATATCTTATTCTATAAGGCGGGCTTTTTGTGTCATATGTGCTCTGTAGCAGAACTAGGGCTGCATTATGAATGCGAACACAACGTAATTTCAAATGTGACGTCGTTGGCATTTGGTTCCAGCCCTGTGTTCCATAACGTTTGATTTAAACACGAGAGCAGCAGTAACATAGCATTTGCATTTTACTAAAATTGTTTCTTAATTATCAGAAAGTAAATAATAAAGTTATACATAGATATATAGTGATTTATATAAATATATATAGTAAGTACAAAGGACCTCCTATAAAGATAAATATAATAGGGGGGATAAAAAGGATTTGATAAACCGTTGTTACACAATATCAGACCTTCGCAAAGTTATGTATCAGACCTTTTGCAAATTAATCCTTTTTTTTGTATTTATCTTGAACAACTATTCTGCATTTAGATTCAAATATATATCAATGAGCACATTAAATATACAATGCCTACAATTTTGCAAAAAACAAGGCTATTTAAGTTTGCTAATATTGAATACATGTCAGTTTTAAAGTGCTCTGGTAATTCGTTTGTACTGGTTAATTGGACTATACTATTATATTCCATTCATACATTCATTGAAGTTACTCACCGCAGCAAACCTCCAAATGCTATTTGTTTGAATGACCTTTGGGAAATATTGCAAGTTGTCTGTACACTAACAAGCTTTTCAAGATTAATCTTCTCCGAGATCCAATGACATTTTTGCACACTGAATCAATTTGTTTGCAAATGTTTAATGCATTTTATTCAAAATTAGATATTGATATAGAACACAAAAAATCGAATGTTTTTTATTGATAAATTTAAACCTTTTTCATAGAATATTTTGCTGGCGCATACTCGTCGGTAATAAATGGATCTTACACCATGGGAGGTAAACGGAATGTTATCTTGTAAGTACAATTAATCCATCTAATGGTCCTTGATATGTTTCGTATTTAAGTGTGGATGTAACTCTCTCATTTTATTTATTGACGTTTTTATTTACATGTTTATAATTTTAGCACTTCATGCAGCAATGATATATTTGGCATTGCACTTGCCCATATTCAATGAATGGATGCATTTTCAGTCAGATATGGTGATTTGGATTGGGGCTATAATTATTTACATATAGAATAAAAATTATTTTCACCACTGACTGATTCTGACACTAATAATTACATGAATACTTTGTATCATCATTTCTCTAAGGCAGAAAAGGACAACACAGTAGGGAAGTCATGGTATCAAATTATCCGTTCATTATAAATGAAAAGTACACATCAAAGCTAACACAGTCAAGTGCCATACCTCCTAAGGCTCCTTAAAAGCAACACGTGAACGCCTTCTTCTTTCTGGCTTCGATTTAAAACATGAATGGAAATTGTAAAAAGTGTATTTCTTTTTTCCGGTTTGTTAGCTTAAGATGTGTTTTATGAGCAGTGAGAGAAACACATGTTGAGATGTTTTTGCAAAATTTTATTATAGGGTTCAGATGAATTATAGAATGCTCAGGCACGATTACTGAGATAAAAGTTTTCAGCAAACACAGCATCTTTTAAATATTAATGAATGCAGAAAACGGTCAAATGAAATACCAAGAAGAAAAAATACATTTTTGTGGCCTGTCCCTGTGGTGACAATACTCCAGGTTCTGTTTTTATGCGATCAGAGGATATTGTGTCGTGTCGGGTTTTTCAATTGTTGTTTAATTTGTTCACATTGTGCTATGGCTTTTTGGCTTTCATGCTTATGTCTACTGTAAATAATGAAGTAATGTTGGATGCAACTGGGTGATTATCGCAGTAATATAGTTAATTATACATATATCCATTGTTTTGTGACGTCTGTGTCTGTCGAAAAAAAAAAAATTCACTCCAAATAATTAATTTCCCACCCGCCATTCTTCTAATACCGTTACTCTGTGTAAAGTCATGTTTGTACAAGCTTTTGGGTTTGCCTTCGCTTTTCTACAAAATACGGTATCGCTTCTATTTAATTTACAACGATACACAACTAAGAAACAACACTCACAGTCTATATCGACATCACAACATGGTTTCTCAAAACGTAGTTAGGCAAGTTAACCATATTTTGTACCTCAACTGTCACACTTCTTCCAACAAATATTCAAACATAATATCATAATAAAATGTCGTAAAAACAACGCACCAGAATGACCATTTCCGCAATATATTGATACCTCGTGGGATAGCAAACTTGCATACAAATACAGTACACAAGAAGTTGAAATGACGGTTTACTTGAAAAACACTGGGCTTACCCATTTGAACACCTGGTTCTAAAGCAATAAATCACGAAACATCATGATTCAGGATTGTTGGAAACTGAATCTTTTGCGACCTGTTTAAAAGAAACATAAACTGTACATTTAATTCTTTGAAAGATAAAGTGAGCCTTCTAAGCTTTTGTCTTGCTTTTTTATCAAAATTATTTTAACGTGATTGAAAACATTAATCGGAAGATGAAACAATTATGCCGATGTTTGGAAGAAAGAAATAAAGGCTAGAAACAAGTTATAATTGTACTCAGATGCCAATTATGATCAACCACGTTCATTCGAGAAAACAAACAATATTTATGCAAAAGGCTACAAAAACAAGCTCAGTAGCAAAAGGTTTAAACATAAAATTTAAAACGAAAATGCCTTTTGAAGTTATTTGAGAATAATGATCACGATATAAAATCATTTAAAAAGACATTGTAGAACTCGTTAGACAAATAAGTAAATGCTTAAGGCACCGGAAACGGCTAAGTAACAACTATGTTTAAACTTCACAGCGGCGTTCGTTACACAATAATGAAGCCATCATTTCTCTACTGTATTGTTTACACTCACTGTAATCACTATCAGCTGTCATTCAGTTTCGTTAACAATCAAGGTATAATATGTATTCAACGCAGACATCAATTTGCTTGAAGCATTTTCTTATAACTTTTCAATTACGCTTTAAGTGGATGTTTATTTCTCTAAATGATATTGCCAATATATTGAAACCTCAAGCGGATAAATGTGGTAATTTTTTTAAAAATGGAGGCTCGTGATTATCAAGCGTTTTGTTCTTGCTTTCCAAGTGAAACGTCAATAAAAATGATGAATGTGACAGTTTTTGAATAAAAGCTATTAAAACAAGATTGAGAAACTCGTATTCGCACGCTGAAATATCAATAAATAATTCAGTGACAAGACAAAAAGAATACATTTTTACATTAGACAGCATACGTTTCCGTCAGTGAAATTTTAAGACGTTATATAAATTTGTATACATAAAAAGACGAAAGAAAAAGCCATGATGATAATCCTTAGAGTTGATAAGTCAATGGCAATAAAACGTTGGATACACGTCTAAAGAATAAATCTTACAGATTTAGTTTTAATGAATTTATCATACTGTCGTATATTTCACATATACTATAAACACAATTTCTAAACAAAACAATAACGTGTATTTGAGATGCCAGGCATATATTCTGCGTTTTACGTGTGTGACCCATGTTATTCTATTCAATATTCTACCGTGGTATTAAATAAGAAAAGGAAAACAAAAGCAGAAAATGGATGTTTGCAGAATTCAAATCGTTATAATTAGAACGACCCCATGACGCTTGGGAGAAGGTTGTGTATAAACACTATGTGCAACCCAAACCATTGAATAACACTGTTGAGCGATGTATTGTGTAACGTATGTTAAGCTTACGATCTTAAAACTTCTAATTTATTTGTATCAGAAATGGTGCTTTTAGAACTTGGTTTGAAACATTTTCTACTTCTGTATATGATTGAGATATATTTACAGTCTAAATATTCAGTTAAAGTTAGTTTATATGAAAGTACTTTGTTATGTGAACTATTATTGCAATGAAATTGGATATTTATTCATGATCAATTGTTCTTGAAAATTACAAAAAAAGTGCTAATGAGGGGCAAACAGTAAATGGGTAAATGTGAAATGATGCATTGAAGTTAGAATGTTGGTCAGAATCTACATGCAAAAAAAGTATGATTGACCTTCATGCTCCTTTCCTTAACATTGTAAATTCTATCAGACGAGTGATTATTGTGTCAAATGTGCACTGTAATATTCGAGCCAGATAAAAATGCAGCTCGTATAGTGCAGATAAACAACAAAAGTATATTGCAACATAAACCCCTTTATTCTATTGGTCTCTATCATTGAATTAACACTGGCGGTAATCGATTATTGTCCTGTATCTATAAACTCATCTTCATATTGATATAATTTGGCAAGACATTCTAAATCTGCTCCAGCATTTGTCTGTCTCAAAAGGACCAGTTATTTAATATTCTTTCTGACTCGTATCTAAAGCCTATCCAAGACAACAAAGGCAAAGGTTGTAATTGTTCGAATAGTCAATTGTTTTGTCTTAACGTCGTAAGTAAATGTGTGTGGGTTTTTTGGTGAATTTTCGTTATTTGGTTCTTTTATCGTGGGAAAAGATTCAACAAAAAGGCTTACACACGTCATAATTTACTCCTTACAGAAGTTTAAAATCAACATGAGACATCATTTAGCGATAAATCTCGTGCGTATACACAGACTGGCGCGTAAAATACGGAGGCAAAGTGAAAAAAAACAACACTTAAACACTAAAACTTTAAAAGTTAAAAATACACATATTGATATATATAAAATTGCTCTGGTACTTTTGAATTACACGTCCTTAAGGTTTTGCTCTTATTTAGTTTGGTTTTCCACTGATATTAAAGAATAGTATTAAGGGAGTGCATTGTTCTACGTAAGTCTGTTTAACTGTTGAGAATTGATTACGTAAATGCCATAACGCACGAGCGCGAAGTGGAATGAAATGTTTGTATACACAAGCGACGAGAGGTGATACGGTCCCACAGATCATCAGACAGATGTAGTATTTCTTTGATTCCAGACCTTTAAAGTGGCAGTCTTATTAACAATCAATACATACACATGTACAATCAACACAAATTTTGAGTGATAAACCTTTATCTACCTACTAAATAATGCATTAATGGAAAATATTAATTACTGAAAACAAGATTGTAACCGTATATTTAATAGCCGAAAGCGCACAGATATTAAATGATTGGTGAATGCTGAAATATTTACTGTGATCTACTATCGTGTCAAAATGTAGAAATACCGTGTTTTCTGCACATTTCTTTCAAAATAAACTCAGTATCCTTCATTAGAACCATTGCTTTCGACATTTATTCATTCATTTTGATAAATTGTTTTAATTTTGGATTATCATATTTGGGTGCATCTTAACAGTGTGCTTAGAAAAAATATCAATAGGGGTTTTTCAAAAGCATTTTAATCGGATGACAAACATCGTATTTTTGTCTTGGAAGTAACCAGTGAGATTGAAAACATTCGTAATTTGTGACACTTTTCTATTTTGCCAACAACAGGATAATATTGTTTCAATATATAAACGCATATAGCTGCAACGGAATAACAACACACTCGCCAAATTATCTCGCCAAATGCTTTGATGACTTGTAAGTTAATTGGTATGTCATGATGTGAATAAGATGGTTTGCTTCCACATGCGTACTGCGAGCTTGTATTGTGTTCATCTTTAAGATTGATATGTTGTCGATAACAGAGTGTGCGCATACAAACTGGGATGATCACCTTATTAATAATGCATTAATTACTTTGTACCTTTGGAGCAAAACGAAAGGTTATACCTACTAATGGTTCTTTCCATTTTCCATTATATGGCCAGGCAATAACTCTCTCCGTTCAATTATTGATAGTTCAATTTATATGTGTTTAATGTAGCGGGAATTTATTGCATGACAGCAAAATAGACAAACGACGTGTCCAAACTAGATCAATAGGAGGCAGTAACAGTTAAAGATGGTGGTACGCGCGTTGTTATATAATTATAAACATAATATTTCGATATATGAAAAGATATATGTGACTGATGCCTACATACATATATCTGGGCTTTTAATTGGACATAAGGGATTTATACACCATCGTATTGTAAGGGTAAAGTGCGGAATAAAAAACAATTAAAACTGACTCGTTTTAACACAAATTTCATTTTGTTTCAAAAATATAAAAAACATACTGCTTGATCATCATTATTTTTATGATTCACTGCTCATAAGGGATATATCACCAAACGTGTCATTGCTGGTTACTGTAGTTTTCACTATAATTTTATTATATTTAAACATTGTAGGTGTTGCTACATCTAGCATGTTTACAGTCAAACATGCCATCTAACTCAATTAACGTTCAACTTAACCCTCAACTTTACCGCGCTAAGGCTGTTTCCCCAGTTAAACCCAATAACGATTAATATTTGTTTTACTATTAAATTTCATCATATTAATATATACTTTGATAAGATTTACCTTTTACGTTTTTACTTTATTCAGGATTGTTGGGATAAGAGTGAGGTTTGTGCACATAAACTGGTTTAACCCCCAGTAAATTTTACCGATGGTTTTTTTACATAAAAAATGTGTTATTTTTTACCTTTTTGTTTAGTTTCGTTAACATTTTGTTTTGCCTTAATCGTTGTTCTTTTAACAAAATTTTGGAACAATTTTGGGCTGCTGGAGTTGTACCTAGAATGCTTTCAGTAACTTTTTAGTTTCTATTGTGTTCTTGAATAATGCTAAGATTAGGCGCTTAAAAGTGTCCAACATAGATATTCTATGACCTATATCCATGTTTATTGATTTTTGAAATAGACTATACCATAAAACAATCATTTAAATCATTCAGAAATATGGAAAACAATGTCTGCAACAGTTTTCACCATGTACTCCAGGATTGTAAACTGTCATCATTTGCACCTTTTTGAGGGCATTTTGGCTATTGAATTTAGTGCAATAATGGAAAGCCTTTCGTTTTCACTCTTATAGTTACTTTTGTATTGATGTCATTACCCTGGGGTCAATACTTTATACAACAGAGTTTATGTCTATAGTTTGGTGAAGTAGTTAAGTTTAATATGCAATAAATTGTCCGAGCACAAAAAGACCTTAACGGTTTTGAATTAAAATGGTGTTTCCCCGAAAAATTACAGGACATGCAAAAGATAATTACATGCAGCTCTACTATAAAACAGAGTTTTACTACAGTTCTTGTGGTTCTGGTATCCGTAGTAAGGACTAATTTTATAACCAGTTAGAAACACTCGTTAAGGTATGTTTTCAATGTCTGATTATTGAATATGAGGTTCTGATGAATAATTGAATGCTCGGGCACTGTTACTCCGGATGAAACTAATCAGCGAACAAAACATCTTCTTTGAGAACAGCCTTTAGCTTTTTGATAAGAAAGCTTTAACTTATAATGAATGCTGCCAGAGTAAATAGAACGGTATAATAAATTACAAAGGAGAAAAAAGAGTAAAAGTGCTTTTGTGGCATGTCCCTAGGTTGAAATGAGTTCTCGTTTTGTTTTTTCATGCCATCAAAGGATATAATGTCCTATATGGTTTCTTTAGGATGAGGGTAACGCCATGCACCCAATTATAAACAATGTTTACATATCTGCCGTCTTTCACATACATTAGAATGTGACCTGTAAACGAACCAATTAAAACATTTTCATAACTTTATTTAATCAACAAGTGTTTCTTATGGTCACGTTGTATTGATGCAATATGACGATATCGTAAATGCGCGAGGTATCGCGAGGCTATGACTTCTTGACTATTATGTCTCATATTTTCGCACTCCCTTTCGGAAATCGAGAGGGGCTCATTTTATTCCCAATATATGAAAAAAAAACACATGCAATATAATCTAATAACTAATTCCTTGCTGTCAAGAGGACGCATCAAGGGTTAATATGAAATAATAGCTTATCAGCTGCTATAACAACATTACGAAATGGTCAATTACTATACTAATTATCCGCATTTTATTTTAGCACGAATTGTCATAAACTAAATTCCCTATGTAATTCATGTTTTGTTTTTCTTTGGAAACATGGGTTCCAAGTTTCTTCAGCATAACGCGTTTATTTCCCCTCACGATTTCCACTTACATATATCATTTGGTTCGTATAAAATTAATTAGTATCACTCATTTAAAGCAAAACTCCATTGTTTTCCAAAGTTTCTTGAATAACTCTCCTAGAACGTTTTAATGTGATGTCGTTTCTCTAAATGTTACTGACAAAACATTAAAAACTTGTTTAAGCCGATGAGGGGGTTGAATTGGTGGCATTTTGCGTGTACAGCTTTTGTTCATATCTTCAAATTGGAAAGTATATAACGAAATTTACAATGTCAAATACCGGATCATGTAAATGTCATTTGTTTATTATTTCTGATATAAACAAGATCAAAACTCTCTTATTCGATCTCTGTTGTGTGAAAGTATTGATACTAATGATAAGCTCATTACAAAGACAGAACAAAATTCTTTTTGTAGAAACATCTGATATTTTGACTTTAGAACCTCCCAGGAGTAAGAAGATAAAGGAGAGGATCGTGATCATTTTTCATATATTAAAATAAAACAAAATAACGGCCATACACAACATACTGGAATTTGGCTTCTTAACGAATGTATTATTCTAATGACACATCCAACTTATTGTATATCAAGAAAATGTAATAAAACGTATTCGATATCTGTTTGTGATACCACATCAAAAAAGAATACACAGTAACATAACCTTGCGTTTCTGAAATCTTTTGAGATTTTGAGAACTTTCCTGGAATGAAAAGACAAGATAGATCACCACGAGGATAATAAATATTAAAATTAATAAATTGCCGGCAATAAACAAGATATTGGATGCACATCTAAAGAATAGCTTTTACAAATGTTGCTCAAAGAAATGTATCATCCCGCTGTCACAAACAGATCATTTTCTATCAAGAAAATGTAATACAATTTATTTATTTGTGATATCACAACGCCATGCATGCGTTCTTCATTGTACTTCTACCATTGGTATTTCATTCTTATTAGCAATTTACCGTGGTATTGGAAATAAAAGCGTATGGTTTTCTATCCCTACCATTACAATCGAACCAAGCTTAGCTACCAACATTCCGACGGGCGTTAAAGCCAGATGTATTGACATTTTATAAAACTCCAACCGCGGTTGTATGTTTGTGAAATCCCAATTTGACGCTGATGAGTAGGACATTTGACACATTTATAAGTTATGGTTCAGTGCAAACAAAACAAATCGGGCCCTTGAATATATTTTAGTTTACAATGTACTGGTATGATTGTCCTGTATATGTGATTACCATTTCAACAAAACACTAATTTAATTGTGGTTAAAATTGTCTGGAAATAAGCTTCATTGGCCCAAGACGGCATTGAAACTAAATGAAACAGTCGGATGCAAGTTTTAATGCAATTTAAGAGAGACAATCAAGCAATGTGCTCGTCTGGCTGGATAATAAAATTGAACACGGGCTACATAAATGCCCCGTGTAATAGAATGTGTAGTGTTCATATGGGAAATGATTTAAAGCTGAAACTAATTGCGATAATACACGAACGAAAACACTAAAACAATTAAAACAATTATTACACTGGCAGGCAAAAACAAAGCACAAAATCAACCTTTTACTTTTGGTGTTCACGAGGTGAAAATGTCTGACACATTTCACTGAAATAGACAATCATACTTTTCTTGTACGCGAAGTAGAATTATTTTGAAGTGAAACAAACAATACTTGTTTGTATTATATGCTTCAGCATTATATGCCGCAGGTCCTCCGACTTTAATTACGCATAACAAAATCAGGTATTGTGAGATCTACTTTGGACATGACATGTTCAAATGAATAATGTGACGGGGCTTTAAAATGGAAAGTTATTAATTAAAATACCATTCTATTCAAACAACTTAATTAAATTGCAACGTTGAAGTGATTTTGAAAGCCAAAGAATATAACAAAAAACTATTGGTGTGAAACCGAAAGAAATGGATGATACGGATTATTTACGCAGCTTATGAAATTGAGTTGACTAAAATACCTTGTTTTACTTTTCTTACTACAAATAATCAAAACGTCATTTTCGGATTTTATTTACTAGGTAAATTTACTACAGAAATAAACTTGTGACAATAAAGCAATACATTAGCAATTTACATTTATCAGTTACTGTTAAGAAACAAGCTAAATATATAAAAAAAATCATCATACCTATTCTTAAGTTTAATCGACGGCACTTATCGGTGACAGTTTGGGGCCATTTAATATATTTTTGATGCTTGCGAACATAACTCTGAAAAAAGAAAAACACACTTGTCCTACAGCCTTTCAAGGCTTTCAGAGCTTTTATTCAGAAGACCGAGCCAAATTTGAATTCGGAAATGACGCAAGAGAGGGTTAAAATGTCCAACACTAAAATTTGAAATTGATATTTTCATTCGTAATTATAGTGAATTATTATTTTCTTATGCCACTGATAAATCTCCATTACAATCTGGAAATAGATATAATCCTAGTATCTATATATGACTTTCTATCAATTCTAAATCAAATTAGGCTGAAATTGTTTAGTATTTGATACACTATGGTAACATTGTATCAGACCTTTGGGACATACTGCAAATTGTATATAGCCTACTTTCCAAGAAACAAATAATTTATTATTCGCAATAGCCGATAACATCTTCCCAATGAATGTCTACAACTGTAAAACTCTGCAAAAGGAATATATGATTTATAATTTACATAGAAACATACAAGTACGATTGCATTTAATTTACAAATCATACAGGACTTCTAATAAAAAATATTTCGTTTGAAGATATAAAGTACATCGAACTTAACATAAGTCATAAGCATACATAATGTGAGGGAGAACGCAAATATCTTGCTTTCGTAATGAGCACTGATGTTTTGGTTATTCATTGTATCAAAAAGCATATACAGTTATACCCAATCGTCTTTGAAAGTTGTAAAAAGCGGTATTGATCACGTAAAGATAACACATTTTCATGAAGCTCAATCACAACAGTACCGTTATATCAGTCGGAATAATTTAGTAGTATTAGTATCTTCGTTTGAACTATATAAACAAACAGGCGTATCTCACTTTAATATTTAATAACATTAGCAAGAGCAAAACAATTCTTGAACAGTTTTGACATATTTTCTCCAAGTGAAATATATTGAAATGTTATAGTTGTTTCACATTGGTCTTAACTTGTTGCCTGCAGATTTTATATGCAATTTGAATTTAAAAAAATCATCCTATCATGCTGATAAACAAGAAAATTAATATTCAAAATTTACATCGTTATTTCATTTGCCTCCACAATTGAATTATTACTGACGATAATCGATTAATGTTTTCTAATAAAACATATCTTCAACCTAAAATAATCATGGCACGAACATTCCAAAACACACGTGTATTGAATGCATGTGATTCCTTTCATTTTTTGAAGGCTATCAAGAGGACCCATTGTTTAAAATAATGTTTTATGCTTATTGTTTTTCCCAGGACAACATTGGCAAAAATACACTTTTGCTTTAAGGTAAGTTGTATTTTCAAGTCATAATGCAATGTTATTATTGTTCGTTAATGAAGACACATAATTACATGCTTAAGAAAGATATCATTTGCCACTAGAGCGAGTTAAAATACTGCCTGAAAAATCATTTAGCCAAACAAACCAATTGACAGGGAGGCAAATCAAGCATAGAAAACAGCATACATAAACCGATTAAAAACTCAAATAAAAGCTATTTAAATATATCTTGTCTATTGTGATGGTATCGTAAATAAGACTCATGTAAGGTTTTGTTCCATTTGTTTATCCTGTATTTCTATTATAATGGCTATGTTTCAAAGGTGATGCTAAGTGTTTTATAAGCCATTCGTTTACTTACAAGGAATATTATCGCAATTGTACCCATAGATAAATGCCCATTTAGAACACAAAAGTTGATTCTAGCAACGCAAACAAATGTTCATTTTGAAATTATTTGTCGAGAAATATTCATAAATTAAACCCTTTATATTTGCATTGTAAAACTCGTCAGCCAAAGAAATATATGCAGAAAGGCATCGACAACATCCAGTTTGTAGCTCCAAAGTACCTCCAGTGTCGAAATTGAACACGGTTAAGTTCGATTAAGTATATGATATTTGAACTGCCACTCCGCTATTGCAAAGTAGTTCACATAGGAGATATGCCATCATCGCATTATTGTTTCACTCGTTTTAACAACAATCAGCTATCATTGAATTATAATTAACGTGCACTATTAACTAGCAGATAAATTGATTTCAAGATTGTATTCAATAACTTTTCAATTAGCCGTTAATTAAAAGTTTATTTTTCTAATCAATATTGACTAAAACTTGAAACTTTAAGCGGATGAGCGTGCTAAACTCGTAAAAATGTATTCCTCGTGATAATAAAGATTTTGTTTTCTTGTTTTTCAAAATTGAAAGCGTAAAATCAATGCCCTACTTTCAATACAAGATCATGCATGAAATACTCATCAGTTCATTATTCATAAAAAATATGATTTATTTGTCAAACTTCCATTTATTCTCTGAAATAAGAAATGAACATTTGAATTAATTGTTAGCGACAAGACAACACAAAGTTTTATTCAGAGAAACGTCTGATTATTGAATTTATGCAAGAACAACAAAGATGGATGCAGTGATTATGATTTTTCTTGTTTAACGATATGCGTAAGATAAGCAACAGGTACGATTCATTGTTTGATTAACATGACTGTACAAACTTTTTTAATTTTACATGAAATTATTAATTGGTTAATAACAGATGAAAGAAAGGATAATAAAGATTCATTTGAAGTAAATATGATGACCTCAAATAAGTCCTATATAAAATAGGGCGGAACAGGATTTATATTTGGTCAGTTGATGTAAAAATGTATCAAACCTGCGTAAATAACATTCTATTCAATATGCGTGAACAATATGCGTGCATTTTAAATCTAATAACACAATCAAGTTTTAATGCCAACACTCTGGCAGGAGCATCGTTATTATATTGGCCTAATATTGAGTTAATATCAATTTATTGTGCGCTGGTAATTTGTTTCTGTTTATGTTGTGATGCTGTATTTATCTATATTCTCGAATTCCATGTATCTATTCAATAAAGCTACCCATCGCAGCCAACACATGAACTATTGTCTGACATATGCGACTGATTGTCAAAACGGCCGTAACAAACTTTTCTTTAAATTAAAACATCAAGCTTTGCAAAAAGCTTTAATTTGTGTTGTGCAAGTACCCATGACATTTACGCCCACTGCTTACAAAAAGTATTTATTAAATTTTACGCATGTACACATAATATTTGACGGTCTTTTAATAGATCGTTCTTAACATGTTAAAGCTGCACTCTCACAGATATACCATTTTTACAACATTTTTATTTTTTGTCTTGGAAAGAGCAATTTTTTGTGTATATATCTGCAAAACAATGATTTATGATTGGTGACAAAAAAATCAGAGCGTAGAGTATAATATTTCCGTTCAAAAATTAACGTTTTATGGCTTAAACCGTTACTAACGGTTGAAGAAAAATGCATAAAATATCAAATTTTAAACTTAAATATAAAAATTTGCGATCTAATTTTTATGTCAGCTGTCTTATATAACTGGTTTTAATGGATTTTCGAAAAAACTGGCTCTTTCCAAGAAAATGTTTAAAAAGGTTGTCAAAACGTTCAATCTGTGAGAGTGTAGCTTTAAACCGGTGGGTCCCCTCCAGTAGGATTGGTTTTGAAGAACGTTTTCAAGCATTTCAAACACAAACAATCAGAGTAATGTTGACAATCGCAATGTACGCCCCTTAACTTGTTCATTTCCATTCCTAATAACAAGATGTATGCATTTGCTATTTCTTGTAAACCAAAATTTAAATTTTAATTTAAAAACATTTATCCACAATTTGTACACCTCTACAAAATGTCTGCTTACGTAATGTTTTGTTGACCAATAAGTGACGTAGTACTTGAATTGCAGATAAAGTGATTTTTTATTTAAACAGGATAAACAAAGTGTTTATAATAATTTTAAAAGTGTGATTGATTTGCGTAACATCAGCAGCATACAATCATATATGCTTGAATACCATGAACGCATGTGTTGTTTTTTATATGTGTAATTACATCATATTTCAAGAAGTTGACCAATGTAGATATGGCATTTGTCTGAGCTTGTTAACGATGTGCTAAAAACTTCTATATGTGTCTTCGGTATAACTTAAAACAGAGAACTCCTTTGTAAGTGTGCCTGCAAAAGTGTTCTATATACCGAGTGTTAAGCGCTAGACGCACCTAACATAGTATTAAAATCTAAGGAGCTACGTCCGCCTTTCGCTAAGCTCTCGATCAATCGGAACTCCTCGGCTAGTATCAAGATCTCGAAGCTTGCCGGAGATGGCCGAGTTGTTACGATTGGGCTCTCGATATGTCTTTTGTGTGCAAAAGTCAATCGGTAACAGACACGGCATTTAACAAAATATTGACATCACATCTAAAAAAAACTCCAACAATTTTCGCAGCTGTCACAACCAGCTCATTTTATATTAAGAAAATGTAATCAAACGTAATCGACATCTTATTGTGATACCGCAAGACCAAGAATACACAATAACAGACACTTGTGCTTCTGAAATATTAAGACATTTTTTTAATGATTTTCCCGGAATGAAAAGACAAGAACGAACATCATGAGAATATTAGATATATTTTTGCAACAGTTTACAAAATGTGAATCCTGTTCAGCCCTTTTTTATATAGTATATGATAAATTGGAGGTCATTATATTTACTGCGAATGAATCTTTATTGTGAACATTTGATAAAACATGCAATTTCTTTTGTTGTTTTATTAACCAATTTATAATTTGATATAAAATTAAGAATTTTGTTGCATGATATTATTCATACAATGAAGCATACCTGGTGCTGATTTCACGCAAATCGATAAGAAAAGGAAAATCATCATTACTACACCCATTTTTTTCCGAAAAATATCAATGTGTCGTACTCGCAACAATCCATTATCAGACGTTTTTCTGAATAATACCTTGTGTTGTCTTATCACTTAACAAAAAGTTCCCTTATCATAGCAGAGAGTAAGTGGGAGTATGACAATCATATTCTCAGGAATAATGAATTGATGAGTATTTCATGTATGAGCTTGTATTGACAGAATGACATTGATTACTCGCTTAAATTTTAGAAAGCAAGAAAACACTATCAACACGAGGCCTCCATTCGTATGAACTCAGCATGCTCATCCGGTTAAGGTTTCAATATTGAGTCAATACCAATTAGATAAATACACATTTAATTGAAGCGTTATTGGAGAGTTATTGAGCACAATCTTGATACCAATATAGTTGCTTTGAGAATAGTCATACTACTACACGTTAATTATAACTGAATGATAGCTGATTGTCATTGAAAGGAGAAGAAAAACTATAGCGATGATGGCTTTGAAACACACGAAATAATGAAGTGTAAAATCGCATTAATTTCACTCGTCAACACCAAAATTAAATGTGTTTATTTAACGTCAGTGGTGTTCCGAATGCTCATTGCTAGTAAAGATATAAATATTACTTGATTTAAACAAACACTCTTATTAGCGTTAGTTCTGTTGCAAAATTTAAGAGAGGAAATTACGGAGCATTTGAGCGTTCATCAATGAGAATTTTCACAGTTTAAAGTTTCACCGATTTGATTGATCTGCTTTTCAGACATACCAAAGAGGATATTGTTCACAGTCAGACAATAAAATGAAACTTTCCCATAACACTTGTTTCTAGTATCCATTTTCATTTTATCAGATTAAAATGTGTTAAATGCGCATGTGGAGATGTTCTTCAGCGTATGATTATACGAGTGTAATTGAATGCTCGGGCACAGTTATTCCGGATAAAACATTTTGTGCAAACAAAAAATCTCGTTCGAGTTCAAGCTCCAGCATTCGCACAAGCAAGTGCGATTCGTGCTTATAAATATCAATGAATGTTGAAGTATGTAGAACAATCAATTTTATCACAAAGTAGGGAAGAAAAGAAAGAATTTTTGTCGCATGCCCCTGGAATGACAAGATTCCACGGTCTGTTATAATACGATCAGAGGATATTGTGTCCTGTTCGGTCTCTTCAAAGTGATTTAATGTTTACATGTGTTGCCATGGTCGAGTTAATATAGCTGACATTAATCAGTATTGGATTTCATTGAAAGAATAGTAAATTGATTGAAAACATTAATAGGCCAACATGTTGCAAACTATGATGTTCTTGTGAAGATGAATCAGTTTACGCGGATATGTTTTTACATTTTATTTTTAAAGGAATAAAATCCCAACGGCTACAAGCTTATTCATATACTTTTCAAACAATATAATCGCAATCAAATGCCAATTCAGACCACCAAAATTGAGTCTAACAACACAAACAAATGCTCATTTTTAAATTATTTGTCGATAAATGCTCATAAATTAAACCCTTTTTTTAATGGCATTGTAAATCACATTTACATTCGTCAGCCAAAAGAATAGATGAAAATAGGCATTTGCAATTTCCAAGTAAATATATGTTTTACTTTGAACTAGATTAGTTCGATTAAGTATAGGATATTTAAACTGACGCTCTGCTATTTCGAATCAGTTATATTCAGGATATATTTCTGTGTTTTGAAGCCACCATCGCACTATTGTTTACACTCGATTAATCACAATCAGATATCATTGAGTTATAATGAAAGTGAACTATTAACTCAAAGCAGCCAAGTTGGTTTCAATATTTTATTCAATAACTCTCCAATAACATTTTAATCAAATGTTTCTTTCTCTTATTGGAATTGACTTAAAATTGAAACCTAAAGCAAATGACTGTTCTAAATGCATACGAATGGAGGCCTCGTGATGATAAAGCTTCAAAAATTGAAAGCGAATAATCAATGCCATTCTTTCAATACCAGGGATTGTATGAGAACATCATTAGTTCAAAGTACTCTCTGATAGGAGTATGGAACGTTTTTATCAATGGTTTAGTTACAAAACAAAACATAATGCATTATTCTGAGAACCATCTGATAATTGAATGATGCGAGAACAGCACTTGTTCACAATTTATAATAGGCAAACATATTAAACCTACCATTGGATAATTTTTGCCACATTGCAAAAAGAGCAGATGGTATTGAGAATATTCTCAAAGCTTATTCAATGTTTGATTATATATTCTCATTAATAAGGTGTGCACAAGGGTGCAACAATGGATTGCTGACTATTCTTTTAGAACTGGATAAACATCATTCAAATCTACACATATTAATACGTATGGACCTCAATCGAAATGCAATATGTGGTCCAAGTATCATTTGTATATCTAAAATGTTAAGCACGGGAAGGACGAAGGTTAACATATTTGAACGATGCAGACAACAACACAAATGCTCGATGCGTTGTATTGTATCTACATGGTGAGCATACTTGAGTGAAGCGTTTACTTATGATTATGCAGATGATAATTAAGTCTATCATAAGATATTCACTTCTTTTCTTCGGATAAAACACTAAGCTTACAATATATTTGTATTGCAAACAATTTCCTTTTCCCTATCACATACAAACACTTGAGAGGAACCGTTAGAAATAAGTCGGAACTGATATTAAATTATCTGCATGATATGCTCATATGCATACGGTATATCCTTTATTGTTGAATTTACGTTGTTGTTTACCATTTATTCTTCCAATGCATACAGGAGCATACGTACGTTAAATGCGCTGCTCTATTGCAACATGTGTCACGGAAACAACTGCTCATATCATTCCGCATCAACATGCAAGATATTCGACATTCTCTTTGTGACATCATTTCATTATTTGCTTGTTTGAAATATTAAGATAATTATGTCATGATATAATTGCAAAATAATTTGGTTTGAAACGGTTTCCAAAACTTCTTGAATAACTCTCCAATCACGCTTTAATGAGATGCTTATTTCTAAATGTCGCAGTCTCAAATACCGGATCATTAATGAGAAAGTCATTGGTTTATCGTTGCTGATATAAACCAAGGTTGAAAGTTTCGAATTCAATCGGTGTTACAGTAGTATTATAAGAAGTTTAAATACAGAACAAGATACAATTCAGTGAACCATACAATACTTGAATTGCTGGATAGATTGACTTTATAATAACAACATCAAAGTTCTTCCAGCGCTGTTCGAGACATTGTTTACAATATTTCTAAAATAATTATTGTTTTGCGCAAAGTCAGTAACATATAATCACTTCCATAAACGCATAAAATTACATATTTTAGATAGATAAATAAACAAAGAACGAATTAATAAACAGGTATAATTACACTTCAATGCAATACTGTGGACAAATGCGTGTTCCTTTCCCACATAAAAAACCTTGCTACATGCACATAATTGTACACATTATCTACTAAATTTGACCTAGATATGCTTCATCTTTTCTAGTCTCCATGTTGTTTTCTGTATGTGTAATAACATCATATTTCAAGCAGTTAAACATTTTTGATGGCATTTGTTTGTGTTTGTTGACGAAGTTCTCTATACTTAAATGCGCGGCTTCGGTAAAGCGTACACACGTACAATGGAGAACTTGTTAGCTTGCCTGCCATAGTGTTATGTATAACGAACACAACAATTGAAAAGAAGGAAGTGCGTCCGCCTTACGCGAAGCTCTCGTTTATTGTGCAAAAGTCGTGCAATTTGTAACAGACACTTTGTTTCTTTTTATCACAGAAAGAAAGAACGAAAGAGAACACCATGATGATATTTATATTAAAGTAAATAATTTGACGGCAATAAAAACAATATTGGAATCACATCTGAAGAATAACTCCAACAGATTTTGTTTAAACAAATGAATCATACTACTGTCACAATCAGCTCATTTTATTGCAAGGAAACGTAATAAAACGTAATCGACATCTTATTGTGCTACGGCAAATCCAAGAATACACAATAACAGAAACTTGCGTTTCTGAAATCTGTAGCCATATTTAGACTATTAAAAGGATAGGAATAAACACCATGAGAGTAATACAATATAAAATTAATAACTTGCCGCCAATAAACAAGATATTGGATGCAAATCTAAAGCTTAAGCAAAACATGTTTTAACGAATGCAGCATCCTGCTGTCACAAACAGATCATTTTCTAACAAGAGAATGTAATAAAACTCATTCGATATTTATTTGTGATACCATATTGCCAGACATTCACGTTTTAAATTGTACTTTTGTCATTTGTTTTTCGCCCTCATTGGCAATTTACCGTTTTTCCCAAACCAATCGTCTGGGTTTTTTAATTATTGTTACAATCGAACAATACTGATCTATCAACAATTCTATTCCATCCTGATGGGCCTTAAATCTACATGTATATACATTTTATAAATCTCCAACCGTAGTTTGTAAATTTCCCATTGACGCGTTGTATGTGTGATACAGTTATGTGTTATTGTTATAGACTATAGGTCTATAATGTATCTTAAAGTTTACAAGACTATAACATGGTATTTCTAAGTGATTCTGCTCAATTCGGACACAGTTTCCCTGTCTTTACATGATATTCCAACAATGTTTTGCGCTCTATCGCGCGATATGTAAAATTTTGGGTCTTAATGAAAAACGAATATCAACATTTTTAACTTACCAATTATTGATGGATTTTAAAGCATTCTTTTTAAAAAGAATTATTTAATGGGTATTTTATACATTAAATACATATTAACATTAACGTTTACAATATCAAACCGTTTTATAGCCACGTTGACGCTCATTTCAGAACGTTTAAACACAAAAAATGATAAAGTCAATCACAGAACTGCATTATTCCAGCATGCTTTTCTAAAAATGTGCATTGTTACAACACTGCGTAATGAAGATGAATGTACATTTTGAAAATAGTATTTTTAGCTCGACTATTCGAATAATAAGGAGGGCTATGCTACTCTACCCATCGTTGGCGTCGGCGTCCGGATAAAGTTTTAGGGCAGGTTGGGATTGTCACTTATAAGTCCGATACCCTTCATTCAATTGACTCAATACTTCACACAGTTGTTCAGGGCCATCACACAATGATGTTACATAACTCCATATTATCCCTAATACAAGTTATGACCCCTGATTGACTTAGTTCAAAGTTTTAGGGCAGGTTAAACTTTTAGGGCAAGTTGGCATTTTCACTTAAGAGTCCAATACCATTCATTCAATTGACTTAATACTTCACACAGTTGTTCAGAGCCATCACATAATGAGGTTAGATAACTCCATATTATCCTTTATACAACTTATGGCCCCTGATTGACTATGGAACTTAGGTTAAAGTTTTAGGGCAGGTTGGGATATTTATTAATAACTTCTATACCCTTCATTCAATTGACTTAATACTTCACATAATTGTTCAGGACCATCACCCAATGAGGTTACATAACTCCATATTATCCTTAATACAAGTTATGGCCCCTGATTGACTTAGGTTAAAGTTTAAGGGCAAGTTAAAGTTGGGATTTTAATAAAAAAAATCTATTCCTTTCATTCAATGCACTTAATAAAATTCAAAATTATTTACGACAATCTTACAAAACGAAACATAACTCCATTTTAACCCTAAATACAAATTATGGCCCTTGATTTTTTTAAATTTAATTTTAATTTCTTTTGTTAAGTATATTTGTATATTCTTAACCGCATTTTCATAATGGGAAATCAAGTTATTTGAATGACTTGCGTCATTGTTCGGGCGGGCTGGTGGGAGGGCAGCATCAAAGTTACCTTATGTATCGAATAATTTTAGATAGGTTTGACATAAAGAGACCAAACTTGGTAGTATGACATTATTATTGTTTTCACTACTAAGTCAAAGCGGCGTAGTCGAGCGCGCTGTCTTACGACAGCTCTTGTTTCTGTTGTAGATATATTCATATTATATTTTGATTGATTTTTAATAGCGTAGCATGAGTAAAGAACGGTGTGATTGTCCTTTTTATTACAATTTAAACGCGGAAACACATATAATTGCGGTTAAAATTGTCTGGAAATTGGTCTCATATGCCCAAGGCGGCATATAAATTAATTGCAACAGTCAGATGCAAGGCCTAATGCAATTTTAAAGAGAAATTATATTTCAAACGTGACACGAATTTGTCTGGTGTTATAGAATTTGTCATTATCGTTTTTGAAATGAACACGTTGGTATATCATACTCCTTTGATAACATTATTTAACCGATGGATACTTGATTGATCTACCAATGTGCGGCAGATCTTCCAATAAATATCATGGAAACATAAGTTTGATTAAGCTTTTGCCCCACTTCCTAGCTTATATCGGATATTTCACATTCGCTTCTTCACGAGTTGCTCGCCATTTGCACTCGTCAATTGCGCTTTTAATAACTGTCAATGGACAAAAAGAGTATGGATTTTAGGGCTAGGAGGAGTGTCCAATTAAATAGAAAACTTCGTATATTTATATCTGATATATATATATATATATTTGTTGATTCCAATGGATTTTTAAAATATCTCCCGTTATTAATATATAAAAATAATTATTCTTCGTTTTCCCATGCAGAGTTCATCCATATGTCGCCTTATGGTTAAGTAATATACGAGTAATCTAGATTACTTCATTATTTCACCGCATTTCTTTCTTTCAAAACATACCAATTCTTTTAACACTGAGTATCGAGAAGGTCATCATTATCCCAATTATATGCATACTTTAACAATGAACATAAACATTTTTATACTGAGGTTTATTCATTGTGTTTGTTTTTATTGTGCTATCGAAATATATATATATTTCACGGAGTGAACACCAAAAAACATTGACAGAGTATTTTTTTCTTATAATAATATGCCGAAACAGTATAAACATGTATGCAATTTAATGTTAATGCGAGGTAAAATTAACTGCGGTATTACGCAGATGCAAACCTTTTTTATTTTTTGCTTTTACAGGATATCAAATAAAAAAATAATTGTTGGTGTTCACGAGTTAAAATAAATTGTTGCACAAAAAAAAGTTTTTACTTCACTGCATGCCAGACCGGGACATTGAATGACAGTTATTGTTGATTTTATTTTTAAGAAGATTTTATGAGGACGTTATATTAATTTCGGAAATGACGTTGATGAAATTGTGTTTGAGTCATGTGTGCGCTGATGTTTTGGCTAAAATTTCAAAACACTTTACTATTAATAGATCAATATTAACTGTTTTATTCAAGTACTCAATCTTTGCCATAAACATTATGAGAAATAAACGTGTGACTTTCTGGAAAACTACAAATTAAATAGTTGTATTTCCAATTAAATCGTTTAAAAACAATTGAAGTGATAGTATTATGCTACAACTGTGTAATACAGAAATATACGTGATGGCTGTATTAAACTAAACACAAGTATGGCATGGGATAAACAAATATAACCCTAGTATATATAAATTAAAAAGGGTGGAAAACAAATCGTATTTGGTAAACCATTGAAACATTGTATTATTGTAGTTTTTAAAGCAGGAACAACTTCTAGTAGTCTGCATTGAAATTCATATAAATGTCAAGGCTCACGTTCTATTTACAACACCTTCAATATTGCACAAGCAACACTATCACAGACGTTTTCTAATGGGTACAGGCACAGTTTAAAAGTGCACATATAGTTTGTTTTTCTACTTTCGTACTGCTTCATTGGTCTGTTTTCTGGAATTTCATTTATTCATTCATAAAAGTTACCCGCCGCTGCAAACCCTTCATTGCCGGTTGTCTGAAAGACCTTTGGGAAATATTGTAAATTTTCTTGAACATACTTCTACCTTTTATCTGATTACAGTATCAAGCTTTTCAAGAAACGAATTAATTTCCGCGAGTACCAATGACATGTTTGCCACTAAGTGTCTGCAAATGTAAACCTTTCCTTACGAATATATGATTCTTAATTTAGTTATTGATATAGCGACAGCGACAGACAAAAAAAATGCATCTAATTTACTAATTAAACGGGTGTTCTTATTATGGAAGAGTTCGTTTGAAGATACAAACTACATTTAACCACCCAATGACATTTTAACGCTGTTGGAGACGGGCTTGTTTCAAGTACAGGATTTGATCATAGGCATGCACTTTTGACGGTAAAACTTACCTGAACAAGACATGAGGGTTTTTCGTAATGCGAACGTTTGAAATATATATAAAATCTGGCGAACCTTACTTCAATTTTTCTAGCATTGCTAAGACCAAACGAAATCGTTGAACACTGTTTAATGTTTTTCCTCCTGTTGGATATATTGGAATGCTATATATGTCAGCAGTGGTAATAACTCGTTTCTTGCAGTTGTTATTTGCACTTTTATATTTTTTCTGTAATTTTTGCTGATAAACAACAAAGTTATATTTCAACATATATTTCTAAATTCTATTTGACTCACCTCAATGGTCACGGACAGTAATCGATTATTTTCCTGTGTCTGAAAAACATACTGAAATTATCAATGCATTAAACAAATACCCTGATAAGTCCTTTTTGTCTGTTCTGTTGTCACATTATGTTCGTATAAGGCACTTGTCCAAAAGAATCCTGGGTAAACCGAAGTTAGTTAAGACATACAAAATGACTAAATTGAAAATAAATTCCCTTACTACCCTAATAACTAATCTGTGTACTATTCTCCAATTTTCAGAAAGGAGTTACCGGATATTATTTTTCGTTTATCAAAAACAGTTTTCGAAGTTATTGAATTTAATTTTTTTTTAAATCTCCCTGTGTAGCATAAGATTTATCTGCTGTTAAGACACAACAAAGATGATAATGTTCATTATTTTCCATTATTGTTTTCTCCTGGCAATTGATTTTCTTATATTTGAGTAACGTTTATCAGATTAAGAAGTGTTTTATGAGCATGTAGAGATGTTTTTGTATTGTTTGATTTGAAACTCCTGATGAATATTTGCATGCTCTTGCTCAATTATTCATATGAAAGTTTTCGGCATACACAACATCTTGTTCAAGAACATATTTTAATGAATGTTCGAGTTTGTAGAATGGGAAAATAATAACAAAGTAGGAGTAAAGATAAAGCGAATATAGTTGTAGCATTTCCCTGGAATGACACCATTGCACGGTTCGTTATCATATGACGAGAGTATATTGTGTCGTTATTGGTCTATTCATAATTGTTTAATGTGTACAGACTGTGCTTTTGTCGAGATTATACAAATTGAAGCGATTTTGCAGCCGACTCCTTTGAATAGTGAAGTAGTGTCGGCTGCAGACAGGGCGGTTCCCGCAATGATATCGTTAGATATGTATTTTATCAATCCATTGTTTTATGACTTTTAGATCAGTCAAACGGAATGCTATTAAAATGTACCAGTAATAAATGGAAGGTTAAGAGAATGACCAAGAAACTACTTTGATGAACGCTTAAAAAGTCTTATCTTTTTTCGTTTGAATATTAATGATACGATAACATTATGCCGAAATAAAATATATTTTAACAATGAGTTGTTACCCTCAACACCCTCTATATCTGATGTTATGCTTACAATTGAGTTTTCATTTGTTCCGACCAACATTATATATGTATATATATGTTGATATGTTGATGTGAATGTTATATAACAATTTGCATTGTTTAATGAGTCAAAATACATCTGTTCTGTTCGTTTCGTGCAAAACCGAGTAGCTATTGATATGGAATCTCAACATACGTATTGATATCGATGTCAGCATACTTATTATCCTTGCGACCACACAGTCAAGCAAACAATGCCCGTAGTGTGGAACATCTTGCTTGTACCAGTGTCTTGTGGTTTTACAAATAGAACGACATGTAAAATGCATACTAGAATAGCCTATTGTTTTAGTCGACTTTATCAGAATATTCTTAGAAGCTGATTTGAGACGTAGAATGAGTTCAATTACCTAATCAGGGGACGATTCAAATGTATGCACCTAGTCAGTCACTGCCCATGTGCGACGACATCTCTTCAAACACTGTGTCAATTTCTACCAATGGTCACATAAAATATACATGCGTAATACATTTCAAAAGATTCCAAGTCCACCTATGCGTTTATACTGTTTTTAGTTTGTGTTAAATGGAATTTCTTGAGATATGTGTTAAATCTGGAACTACTGCGCCTCTTTTCACTTATACCTTGTCAAGAATGACGTAATCGCCATGCTTATTAGTTTAAACCCATGTGGGCTCTGGTTCTCGTGAACTCTTGTTTCACTGACCTAAGACGGCACTCCCATCAACTATCCGTAAAGCAATTTTGATGAGTGTGTGGTCTGTTTGATGTGTTTATATGTAATTGTGGTGTTAATATGTAAGCTTCTTGAGACTTATTTTTAGAAATGTAAAATTTTAAATATTCATAAAATCATTAATATCATTTCTTTCGACTTTTGATGTTAACAATCAATAATAAAACTGTGTATGCTTAATATTTATCACCAATATTTTGCAAATACAATTTGTACATTTTACAATATATTTGCGTTTTTGAACAACTAAGACTAAAAGTGTTAGTGAATATACCCCTTGTCGTATCTCAAAAATGCAATTTTCAAATAATATCAATGAGCTTCTGACGCACCGCCACCGCCTTTCACTAAATTGTAAACAATATGTCTTTTTAACCTACGCATTTCACCACATCTTAGTAAAACATAAGGTATTATATCAAATTAATCCAATCAACAAGGATTTATTTGCTCATACTGTATAGACGAAGGAGGGCAGGCTTGCAATAAGTCATATTTCAGCTCTTGTTCGTAACTTGTTTTTGTCGTTTATCGCAATATCTGAATAAAAGACACACACTCTATACATGGTTTAATTGACTAACAATACAACAATCACAGGTTTTATTGAGATGAATACATTGTTTGCCAAAACGTAGTGGTTACCTCAGTATGTATGCGATCTCAAAGTTAAACTTGTTCCTAAAATAATGAAAACAAAATAAAGGTACAAAAAAGAATGCCGCTGGTCAAATGGATTATAAGTAGACAATTTATCTTGTTTGGGTATAGCTTCTTGACATTCTGCATCGCATACTTTCTCAATCGATCTCCTGTTTCTCCCGAACAACGCACTTACGGCTCCTCTGAATGTTTATCAAACAAGATTTTGGCGTTCAAGGCAACCAATACCCTTGACCTATGGCCTCAAAATCAATTGGGTAATTTCCTAGCCATGACCGAATCCTTACAAAGTTTGCGGACTATAAGGGTACTTTTTTATCAAACAGACACTCTTTTCGTGTTCAAAGGCACCACGACCACAACCTTTAAACACACTGACCACAAAATCTTTTGGTCTTGATAAACATTTAAATAAGTTTAAAGACCGTAGAACGAAGCATGCTCTTGTTATCGACCAGACAAGCTTTTTCAGTTCATGTTAACTACCACCTTGATATTTTATCAATTTATCTGTTAACAAATTCGACAAGGTTTGATCTATCAACAGATCAGTAGAGCGACAGATAGGAGGACCGACATGCGGAAAGCAATGCGACCCCGCTTCTTTGAAGAGAATATACGATATCGCATATTCGAAACAAACATACCACATGCACTTAATAGTCACGGAGGAAAAATGGAAGCTTCCGTAAACTTTTCAAACGGCAAACCCATCGATATCATCTTACCGTGGGTAGCATTTTTAATTTGACACGTTAATTTTCAAGCAATACAAGTTCGTTTGAAAAAATCATGTGATTTCAATTTTGCAAAATGGTGATAAAAATATCAAATATGCGCATACTTATTTATGAAGTTTCATTCTAAATGAAGCCAAATGTATGAATATGTGCACAGTATCTGTGAATAAGATGATTGTTTACCTATGTGCATAGAAAAATCTTGGAGTCACTCTCAGTGTAAGAACATGACATTGTGACAAACCATCGCCATTGATAAAACAATCTTGCATGCTCAATTTGGTTTCCTCTCATATATAATGCACCAATCAATTGCTACCACAGCCCCCTCGGGGATATACCAGGGAAAAGGGCTGTGTTTTTACCTTTCAGTCGTCCTCGTAGCTAAAGAACTTCAGCGAACACATTATCTATTACCTTTTTGAACGTGTTGTAAACATCAAAAAAAATAAATATCAACATTTCAGTTATGGAAGCCAGAACTAGTGTCCTCGCAATGCCGGGTGATTGCGGTGGTTTTGTCTTCCCTCAAAATATATCAGGAAATTGCTCTTACCTTAGATCCCCGGGGTGTGGGGTTATTCACGGGATTTTACCACCAGTTCGTTCTCGCAGGGATTTTACTGGGGATTGGCTGGATGGAAATCAGGGGGGGGGGGCGTGGTTACAATTGACTGGTGCATACTTTACAAGTTCTTTTTCTGAAGACGCTTTGTGCTCACTTTTTGTTTTCTAGCCAAGAATGGAAATCAAAAATCAGTCAGAGATACAGTATGGTGATGCATTGTTGTTGATATATCAATATAAATTTGTGAAATATTTGATGGAAAGGTATCTAGTTAAATAATTTACAAGTGTAACTTTTGAGTTTTATTTTACAATGCAGTGCAGAATATTGTGGAGATAGAATTGAATTTGTATTAATTAATCAGTTGACTTGTGGCGTTTAGGGAACAAAATCAAAATATTCAATAAAGATCCCTTATCACCCAATGTTGTGGAATAGTAAAGTAATGAAGATTTAATCTCACAACAGTTTTTCTCAAATGCTGTCAAGGCTTCTTTATGCTTAAGAATATCTAACCTCGCGATGTCCGACCAGAAATCATCTTGGCATGAGATTGGATCACTATGTATCATTATGCACCAGTCAATTGTAACCACGGCTCCCACATCGGGGGGTATACCGGGGATAGCCGGCGAAATGGGCCATGTTTTTACCTTTCAGGTGGCCATGCAGTGCCAGGTTTTCCCGGAAAATACAGTGTGGATGGGGCTTAACCTAATGTCCCTTGGGTGCGGGGCATTTGGTGGGGACTTTACCATCAGATTATCTCCGCAGGTCGGGGATTTTAGCTGGGGTTGGCTGGACCGAAAGTCCCCGCTATTCCGGGACCGGGGGGCGGGGGGCATGGTTACAATTGACTGATGCATTAGCTTGTGTATTCAGATAAAGTTAAGAATATATATTTATTTATATAAGTTATACTTTGTAATCGAAATCAAAGATTTGAAAAAGGTATCCTTTATCAATAAATGCAAGTATACATAAATGACTGTGCAAATCTTTATGTATCATCCAAATATGAGGACCTTGCAGGGTGAATGTTATTTGTAAAAATTATACTAAGTGAGCTTTCAAGATTACCTTTCCAATCGCATACACAATGCAGTTTGAAACCTGAATAATTAAAACAAATCTTGGAGATTAAAAGATTATTGTCGTTCCAAGACAAAAATTAAAAAAGTTGTCAAAATGAGAGTGCAGCTTTAAACTCATAATAAAATGTCAATGCACTTCATTTGACATAATTTCAAACAGATGAAAAAATGTTATTTTTAAAAAGCACAATATATCCTTTATGTGATCTTACATTCTAATGATTTTATTCAGATCAGTGACTAATCTTGCACTTAAATGTGAACAAGAAAGCTTGGGATTGAACACTAAATGAAACAAGAATGAAGTTAAATGAATCACAAAATATCATCAAAATTATACACACAAATGTTCTTTGATATACCAAAAAATGAAACGTTTTAGACTTTCAAAAATTTAACATTTACTAAATACGGTTATATAAAATGATGAATACATTTGTAGGATTTGATATCCTACAAGATGTAACTCGGCTTCGTTCATTTTTCTAAACTTTATCTCAGTGATGAGGAATAAATTTTATTCACTGCAGTTGTGTTTTCTAATTTAATGAAAATAAGAACAATTGAAACAATTCATTAACTACTGTTGATCAGTGCAGATTGTGGGAGGTCATGGTTGATTTCAATGAACCACCAATAAGCCCTGCCAAAATTGGATACTGATTGGTCAGTCAGGTGCTTTTGGTAGGCATGATTAGCATGAATGTTAATTTTAACCATCATTTATGAATGTTTACACAATCCTTGAATATTGAAATTACAAGCGAAATGTAAGTTTGAATGATGAAAGCCATGAAATGTGTAAATAATGAGAAGATTGTTAAGTAAAATTATTTATTGTTTGTCAGGAAAATGTTGAAATCTCATGTTTAGGCCTGTAGTGATCATACTTGATTGCTATGTTATTGGCACTTATTGCAATATGTTTTATTCATTGCAATATTTATGTAAAACATTAATTATTATGTTGACTTAAGTTTGTAGATAAGATCTAATGGTATAGGTGATGTGAGAATGATCTCAAAAGTCTTTAAAACCCCTTTTGGTATCGTGAGTTTTTTGTTCAAGTCTTGTTCAGTTTAGCTTTTGAAGATTTTCAAAGAAACTGCAAAACAAGTCCAGCTGTCTAGCTATGTCAAACCCTGACCAGATATAATTTCTTGTCTTTTCAAATTACCAACTTGGCAATGGTTTTATCATAACATAGGATATTGGTTTGAACATGTTAGTGTTTTTGTATGTGGAATGAAATATCATAAGTGGCACTAAATTGAACATAATTTATAGTTCTCATTGAAATTACACATAGCCTCAAGTACATGTTGATCTAAGATATAAGGCTTGGATGGAGTCAGGGCAAGAAAAATGCATGTTAATACATTGTACTTTCCAACACAAGAACTGTTTGTTTATTCAAGTAAATAAAGCAATCCCAACATCAATGAACTGCAGTATTGCATAACCAGCTTAATTGACATAATGAGTTGGAGTTCAAATTGCTGCAATTAAAGGCACATCTAGTTTTTAAAATTATTCAAACTCTGATTTACCTTAATTTAGTTATATGAACTACTTTTGCGAAATGAAAGCTTTTTTAATTTACAAGGACGGGTGAAAAGTTTTTGCCAAATGTAAATTCTTGGCACTCCAAATGTTACAGTACTATTCAATTTGGAGTGCATGAAAAGAAAGCTTTTTGATTCTATATTCAACATTTTCTTTCTGTATGACATATTGGACCATGAGAATCATGAACCCACAACCTTTTGCATCTATTGAGATAGGGAGCTATCAGGACAGTGACAGAGGACAATACAAGAATGGCCAACTGCTGCATTTATTCAGTTATCTAATGCATACAAATTAAGACGGAGAAAATAATTCTAAATTTTTCCAAACTACTTCCTTAAGCATCTTGTACATGTATGTAGTTGTCTTTTACAATGATTGTTCAAAGTTACAATGGCCCTGTGGGTTAAAGATGCTCTGTCCACGGGGTAACAGGTTTTGTACATAATAGGGTTATAAGTACTGCGTTTTGATCCAGGAGGTTGCATTCGACTCAAGTAGATTTTTGCAGATTCGGACACCACAAGGCAAAAGCCGAGTAAAATCAAAATCTACAAAAAACTACCAGAATTAAATATGACATTCCGCCATATCCGGATCAAAACGCCGTACTAATAACCCTTTTATTATATACATTACTGATTAGATGATTAAGAAGCCACATCTTTGCATAATAAATTTCATTTTAAGGATGCACTCATTGGTTTAATGACGTCAATTTAATATTGCGCAACATACTTGTTATGACGTGACGTCACAAGAGTGGAATATGGCCGTATTGCACTGGAGCGGAATATGGGTTAAAGTATTTTGTGATATGTTTGGATGTGGATTAATGATGGGTATAAAATAAAGAATAAAATTATGTTTGGTATTCCATTCTCACTAGCAGTATGCAGTCTGACATAGGTGTACAATGTAGATGTCTTTTACAAAGATTGTTCAAAGTATGGCCCTGTGGTTTAAAGCTCCCCTGAAAAAGAGGTGACAGGTTTTCTATATAGTATATAATTACATCATTGAAAATATTCTCTGAAACTGCAAATAACAGTCCTTTGATATAAAAGGAATTGATCAAATTAAAGAAGTATGAGTGCCAACCACGTAAATTTGTACAAGTCTGATTTAACGACTTTGAGAAATTCAAAAGAACTATGACTTTATCTGATTTAACGCTTTAGCCCCCGCCACCCCCTCACTCTACACAGACTTAACTAGTTTTTTTTCAAATTTCCTTTGCAGCTTGCACGTAGTTTTAGTCTAAAATTTAAGCTAGCCAATTAAACTGTGACCCCTTGTGTTGTCAACATTCCCCTGAATGAAGCCCTATTCCATCATTGCTTTCAGCACTTTGATTTGTTTTGGGGCGAAACCGAAAATCTCCATTTTTATAAAAAAATGAAAGCGTTCTGTTTCATAGTTGGTGTATTAAATGTTCATTTCTCTGAACGTATATGGTATCATTACGGTATTTCATTAAAAGCAATTCCAAACTTTAAAATAGCATTTATAGAACGTTAAAACACAACAGTTGTTTTTATCAAGACAAGCACAGACCTGCATTATTTCACCATGTTTCAACAACAAAGGTTTAGGCTTAATAAATTCTTCATAAAGATCGTTGCATATTTTCAAAACGCTTTTAAATCTTAATGAAATATACAAGCCTCCCATGAGTTAAGAATTGATGCGATTTTCTTTGAAAATTTTGATTACTGTTTCAATCCGGAAAAGCATATAATTGCCGTTAAAATGATATCGAAAATATTTTCATCGGAACAAGAATTGCATTTAAACTAAATGCAACAGTCAGATACAAGTTTGAATGCAATTTAATAGAGAAAACAAGAAATATTTTCATCTGGCTTGATAATCACAGTTCACATTTGACAACAAAGTGCCTTGTGTAATATAATTTGCCATGTTCATATGGAAATCGACCAAGCAAATGAATGCTTACCGGTCAGTTGCTCTAATTGTGCTTTTCAATAACTTTCAATGAATACGTATGGTTCTAAAGTCTTTGAGGAATGGCTAGGTGAATAGTGGAATTTTTGTTCCATTTATGACGTGTTTTAACGCTATGCATTTTAGTTCTCTTATCCTCCATGTATAAAAACGATCTATTATTCTACATTTTCACATGCATAGTTCATCCACTTTTCACCTAAGTATAAAGTAGTGTACTTATACTATTCATTACTTTATTTTTTACCACGTTTCATTCTTTAACATATACCAATTCTTTTTGATTTGAGTATTAAAAAAATCAATAGTTTTCCCAAGTACATGCATTAGTAAAACAACGAGCCTGAACATATATAGACTTAGTTTAATCGTTAATTGTTGAATAATGTACGATACCATTATGTTCCACGGGGAAGCACCTTAAAGGTATATTTCACCAGTGGCGAAGTGAAATATTAACATCTGGATGTTCATGGGGTAACATGTATTGCGAAATGACACTGGAAAAATAATTTTGTTCCGTTTCTTATATGCCTAAAAAGTGTAACGGTCCGCTATAGGCGGCGGATGTGCGTTACGCTTCTATGCGCTTGCTAGAAAGCTTAGCTGTCCTGTGAGGCATACTAAGTTGGAACTTCAACAATATTTCAGAGAAAGCTCTGCTTTCCTGATGGTTAATATTCCGTATAAAACGGAAGTACGTTCGTAGTACGTATGCATGGTAATATGCAAATTAGCAAAGCCCGGGCTATGTGAGAATGAGGAAGTTAGTGTAAATAAAGACCAGTGGATCCCTTCAGGGTCGAGAATGCTTTTCCCTGAAGGGATCTGTTGGTGTTTGTTTCATTACGCCTGAAAGCTCGGCTATCTTGTGTTTGTTTGTTTGGCTCGCACGTTACAAAAGGATAAAAAGTACAATAAGTTGTTGTTTTCCTGAAAGCGCGCCATGTGTATGTGAACGTAACGTCATTTCGAAACATTGTTACCCCACTAAATGTTCTCTTGTGGCAATGTTCACCCACTGTTTTTTCTAAAGAGATAATTGGTCATCATTTCTTGAAAACCCTTCAAAGGAACAAGCTTATGTTTGACAAATGTCTTCCGTAAACTTGACCTTGAAAATATAAACAGTATGCTTAGTCTCCTATTAAAGAATCTTAAACATATTTGAGAAAAACGAGACCCGATATTCATTTATCTTTCGCTGTACGGCGAAAAGACGTCATTGTTTATTCCATTGCTGCTCGCTGATATGACGAGGGAAACGCCATGCACTAAACTGTAAACAAAGTTTCATATATCTCTCGTTTTTTCACATGCAATAAAACGCCCAGATAAACCTTCATAAATCTATTTCATAAATTCATCATATCAGCACGGATTATTGGCATTGAGTTATTGTGTTTATGTTGTATAGACGCTACAGTACCAGATGCCCATTGTATGGGAAGAATTAGACTCCTCTCATATATTTAATTCCGCAAAATAAAACTTTCAGAAATCGCGGAGTTTCTCTCATCGCAATATCTAACAAACCATACACATGCAATTTGTTGGTAACGTGAAAAGCAACATATCCCAATTTGTACACTATAATCATTCTTGTTAAAGCAATTTATTATAAATCGACAACATTCAGGTTGTACTTATAAATAAATGCTATTTTAGACTACCAAAGTTGATTATAGAAACGCAAATAAATGTATCTTGGAAAATTATTTGTCGATAAATGTTAAAAATTAAACCCATTTAAATCTTCAAGGTAGTAGCTCCCTCCCCTTTTCTTCCAGTGGCGTTTATTGGAATAGAAAAGTTCATTTAATAATGTGATATTTTAATTGCCGGTCCTAAATTGCAAACCAGTTCACATCGAAGATATTCTTGTGTTTCGAAGCCAACATCGCAATAGTGTTTGCATTCGTTTCAATCACAATCAAATATCATTGAGTTATAATTAACGTGCACTATTTACTCAAAACGGCTAATAAAATTGAAACCTAAGCGGATGCGCGTGCTGAATTCGTAAAATGAAGACCTCGTGATAATAAGTTTTTGTTTTATTGCTTTCAAAAATTGAAAATTGAAAGCGAACAACCAATATGTCAATACAAGGGCATGCATTAAAGACTCATCAGGTCATATTTCCTTAAAAAAACATGCTTGTCAGACTCCCACTTACTCTCAGATATGAGGAACGAACTTTGTAATTATTTGTTTAGTGACAAGACAACAGGAGATTTCATTCAGAGAACTGTCTGATAATTAATTGCTGCGAGAACAGCACATTGATATTTTTTCCAACATACTTGGATGCAGTAATCATTAAATTTCTTGTTTATTAGCAAAACGCATATGATAAAGAACATGTATGCTTCATTGTTTGATTAACGTGCTTGTACAAAATTCTTAATTTCACATGATCAAATTATTAGAGGACGCACATGTTTGCAAGCACCCTTTGGGTTGTACTTATTTACATCCATCCAACAAGGAGCATATGTATATATCAATTAATAATGCGTGTACTTTAACAAGTAAATGGTATAAACACACAGGAAAAGGGTGCTACGGATCCAACAACAACATTCTGTTGTTGACTTTTCCATTACACTGAAGACAAAAACCTACAAATATTATTAGATAGGAACTTTACCCGAAATGGCTCAGGAAAATGTGTTCAATGTTTCATTTTGATATCTTCAACCGTAATTAAAATATGTCAAAGATTATTTGCAAGGCAGCGACAACGACACTCAATTTCGGTTTGCTAAGTATTTTATCTACGTGGTGAAAATACTGGAGGAAAGCGATTTTTTTAAATTGAATATGAGGATGATCATATAGTGTATCAATATATATATATATATTGACTTCTTTTCTTTAAATCAAAGACTAAGCTTACAATGTATTTGTATTACAAACAATTTTCTTTTCCCTATCTTATAGGAACACATGAAAGGAACCTTAGGAAATAAGTCTGAATGGATATGATATATCCTGAATGATATGCTCACACTGTGTTCTTTAATACTAAATTGCTTAAGTTTCATGTATTGATTCGCCGATCGCCAAGCATATATGAACAATAACGGCATGTTTTATTTCTTGTCAAAGATCAAGGATTATTTTGTTCTATTTAATTGTATGTAGTTTTGTTAAATGTGTGAATACAATTATGTTCTGTTCTATTCATACATACGATTTTGACTTCATTGTTGGACTGACTGTGTTGTTTACCATTTATTCTAATAATGAACTGAGGTTCTACTGACGTAAGTTATATGCGCTGTCCTTTATGCAACATCACGGAATCACCTGATCCTATGTTCCCGCATCATCATGGATGATCTTTGACATTCACCTGGTGTCGTCTTTTTCTTTGATCATTGCATTATATGCTTGTTTGAAATATGAAGGAACTTATGTAATTATCTAACTACGGATATAAAACAGCACGCTATTGCTTCCACTGTTTCTAGTCACTGACATTTATCATTCAGTTCGATTAAAATTAATGAGTGATATTCATTCAAAGCAAAAACTCAAAAGATTCCAAAGGTTTCTTAAATAACTGTCCAAACACGATTTAATTAGATGATTATTTCTATAAACGTCAAAGCTTCAAATACCGGATTATGGATGAGAAAGTCGTAAGTTTATCATTCATGATAAAAACAAAATTAAACGAGTCTTTGTTTAAGTAGCAATATGGTAAGCTGAATACGAACACAGAACAAGTGCAACTCAGTGAAACATATAATACTTGAATTGCTGATAGAATTTCATTGAGACAGTCAGAAAAATTATAACATCATCTATCAAAGTTGACCCAGATATGCTGATTTTTCCCACTCTCTGTGTTGTTTTTTTGTGTGCGTGTAATAACATCACAATTCAAGGAGTTGAACAGTCCTTAGGTTTGTTTTCGGTATGCTCTATACTAAAATGCGTGGCTTCGGTAAAATGAACAAACAGAAACTCTTTTGTAAGTTGGCCTGCCAAAGAGTTCTTTATACCGAGGACTAAGCGCAAGAGGTACTTAACACAAGCAAGTTAAAATTGCGTCCGCCTTTCGCTTAGTTCTAGTTACGTTACATGAATGTTAAAAAGTCGTGCGATTGGTAACAGACACTTTCGTATTTGACATCTTTTGGCTCTTAAGACTTTACAAGAATATATTGCTGCCTTAACCAACTTATTTTGTAACAAGAAATTATAATAAAAGGTAAATCATTCGATATTTACTTGTGATACAATATTGCCAAGCTACGTTTAACAATATACTATTGCCATTTGTATTTCGTCCTAATCGGCAATTTACCGTGGTATTGAAAAAGTCTGGCTTTCTATCATTAAAATCATAATCGAACCAAGCTTAGAAACCAACAAAGCTCAAACATTTCGAAGAGTGTTTAAGCCAAATACATAGACATTTTAGACAATCCAAACGCGGTTTCGATGTTTGTGAAATCCAAATTTGACGCTGATGATAGAGTTATATATCTTGTTCAACTCAAAAACAAATCAGGACCTTCATTTTGTTCTAAAGTGTATCTTTTAGTTTACAATGCTAAACATGGTATTTATTTGTGATAATCTTAATGAGGGCACAGTTCTCCTGTCATAACATAATTTCTAACAATGATCTGCGATTTACGTGAGCGATACGTACAATTTCGGGTGTTAATAAAAACCGAATAACCACATTTTGAACTAACCAAACATTAATTGATTGTTTAACATTTTATGGGTATTTAATACGTTTACTTACCTTAACGTATACGATATCGCAATATTTTACCACATGAACGCTCAATTCAAAGCTGTAAAAGATATATATAAATATATATCGACTATAAAAGAGCGTCAAACACAACAATTAAATTGAACGAGCAAGCACAACACTGCATTTTTCACCATGTTATCTGAAAAAGTGCTTTCTTCCAATACTACGTATTAAAATGATCAATGATCTGTTTTGAAAACTTTCATTTTTTTCTAATGCTGAATGAATAATAAAGCGTCACAGGAGTAAAGAACTGGAGTGATTGTCCTTTTTATTACATTTTCAACGCGGAAACTCAATAATTGCGGTTAGAATTGTCTGGAAACTTGTTTCATTGGCCAAATACGGAATACAAATTAAATGCAACAGTCAGATGCAATTTCTAATGCAATTTTAGATAGAAACACATTTTTTGTCTAGCTTTATAATTACAATTCAAACGTGACACCAAAGAGTCTCATGCTATAGATTTTGTCATTTTCGTATTGGAAATGAAAATGTAGGTTAACCATACTCCTTTGATGACATTCTGTACCCGAAAGATACAATACAGATAAACCAATGACCGGCAGATATTCCAAATACGATTACACTAAAGTGGAATACCTATTTAGAATCAATACATACACATGTATAACAAACATAAATATTGAGTGATTCACCTTTAACTACTTACTAGACAATACATTTATCGAAATACTAATTATCGATAACACGATTATTACCATGTTTTTAATAGCTGAACAAGCAAAAATATTAAATGATTGGTAAGTGCTGAAACATTTACTGTTATCTACTATCGTCTCATAAGGTTTAAATAGCGTGTTTTTTTGCATTTTTATTTCAAAGTTGACTTGGTATCCTTCATAAGAACTCTTGTTTTCGACATTTATTCTGCCTTATTGGTACTAAAATATTTGCATTAATTGTGGTAAACCTCGTTTAGGAGGAAGAGTGCATTTTTAAACTATTTTATCACATTTAATTTTTCCAAACAAACTGATTCTGTTAACTTTGAGTTTAATAAAGATCAATGATTTTTCAAAGTAAATGCGTAAGTAAAACAATGAACCGAACCATAAAATGGACGAGGCACCGAAAGGTATATTTCACTAGTGGCGTAGTGAAATATTGACTTCTATTGTTTAAGGGGGTAACAACTCTTGCGAAATTATACTGAAACGTTTCTTTTCGATTTGATATATTTATAGTTTAAAGGATGAAAATGACATTTAGTTGTAGTTTTCATGAAAATACGCCAGGTTCTATGTGGACATAATGTCTTTTCGAACTAATGGCTTTGAACTTTCGTCCCGCTGTCGTTAAAATTGATGACAGAGGGCTATAATTACAAAAAAACCTTATATTACGGAAAAATATTATAAAACCACCAGGAAGTATATCGTATTATTTTTAGATCAGAACGAATAAGTCTGTGTTTAGTTTGCAATTTATTTCATCGATTGAGCTTTATTGGAACAGTCGCAAAATATTTACTTCAGGTGTTTACGACGTTAAATATATCGCGAAAGTACACTGAAACAAACCAATTTCTTTTTCTTTTGTGCATACACAAGACATACAATAAGATATTAACTGATTTTCATAATAGATCGCGAGAAATGATATCGACACATTGCACGTACTCTTTTTTGTCCTGTCTATTGATTGGCAAGTGTGCAGATGACTGCTTAGCAGATATAAACAGATATAAACAGGTTTTACACCAAAGGAATTAAAGAAAAGTTTATCTTGTGACATCAATTATACCATTTAATGGTTTTTGCATTGATACCATCGCGAGAGAAATAACCTTTCTTTTCAATTATTGACTTTTATTTCAATACGGTCATTCTATCGCCGAAAAAGGTCACCAAATGAAGCGTCGACATTTGAACAATTTAAATGAATATGTGGCAATTTCAATAGGAGACGGTGAACAAATGTTATCCTTTTAGTATCAATAAACAGTACATTTAGAAAAAACAGTCAAATGTCCCCTTATTAATGCTCGTATAAAGCACTTGTCTGTTAAAACCTTGTTGACACATTTTAGCTACGAAGATTATAAAAATGACTGAATTAAAACAAATATCCTTATTAGCGAAAGTCCCAATGTATGTTTTATTGCCACTTAATGCTCGCATAAGGCACTTTTCCCAAAGATGTTAAGACATTCAAATTCACTGGTTTTAAAAATAAATACCATTAATACCCAAATTTATACCCCGTGTACTGTTATCCAACATTTAAAAAGGAGTTAACCGGAGCATTCCTGCTTTTTAAAAACGATTTTCGAATTACTTAATTTTTGTTTTATAACAACTTCCTGTGTAGCATAAGATTTCTCTACTGTTCAGACTTACCAAATGTGTTAATATTCATTATCTTTTATTAAACAGGAATTTCCCCTAGCAATTGTTTTTCTTGTATTTGAGTCAATTTTATCAGATTAAGATGTGTTTTATGAGCATGTAGAGATGTTTTTGTGTTGTTTGATTATTAGATCCTGATGAATAATTGAATGCTCGGGCACAGTTATTCCTGATAAAACATCACAGCACAACCTCTTGGTCAAGAACAGACTGAATCGCTCGCAAAAGGAAGAACAATTCGTGCTTTGAAATATTAATGATTGTCAGAGTATGTAGAATTGGAAATTGATTACAAAAAAGGAATGAAAAGAAAGCCACTATTTATGTGGTATTCCACTGGAATGACAACAATGCACGGTCCGTTATCATATGATAAGAGGATATTGTGTCGTTTTCGGTCTCTTCATAGTTGTTTAATTTCTACACGCTGTTCCATGATCGAGTTTATTTAGCGCCTTTAGCGATTGTGCAGCCGACTCCCGTAAATAATTAAGTAATGTTGGCTGTAGACAGGTTGGCTCCTGCAGTGATATTGTTAGTTTTACTTTTTGTCAATCCATTTTTGTGTCTTTTATTTCTGTCAATCGAAATATTTGTTACAATCCACACCTAAATGTAGTCTTTTTTCGTTTCTTCGAATAGTAATGTGACGATAACTTAATGCCTAAATGGATGATTTTTAAACAACGTATTGTTATCCTGCTAGCGTTTTTGTTTGCATTGTTGAGTGCCGTTGAAACAAGTATTATACATGATTTGATGCTAAAAATTGTGTGCATGTTGTGATTTTGATTAACATAGTTTGTATATACCGACTTAGGTAGTATATGAACAGTATCACGCTGTACGTTTAACTGCAACACGATTTCTGAAAAATTTAATGCGCATTAATTAACCCCAAAGGCTATCGTGCCCAAATATTTCATCATTAAATTCATACTCTGAACAAATCTGTTTCAACTTTCGCTATCACTTAGTTCCTAAAGTTTCATATATAATCTTTTGCTGCATAAAATAACGTCTTTATACAATGATAAACTTTTTGCAAGACAGTACCGAAACTACAATTGAATGGATTTTACTCCCGAACAGATACACTAGGTTTCTTTTTACAAAGAAGCCCGTTTGCTGCGTTTGTTTTATTCTATATAATGGTCCCTTCTTACCCCATACAAGATACTAGAAGAACCTTTGAAAATAAGTGTTAACTGATATGACTTATTCGTAATAATATTCTCACATGCATACGTTATATGCTTCATTGTTGAATGGACTTGTTGTTTACGTGAAACACGTTGCCTTTACATACAATTTGTACCACAAAATCAGCTTTTTTTATCCTACTGCATCGAAATTGCATGATCTATGACATTTTCCTCGTGGTGGTTGTTTTTATCATGGCTTCATTTCTTTGCTTCGAGTATTGAGATACTAATATGATCAATATAAGTTTAATAGGACAGTGAATGTGATCTTACTGTTTATCACAATTAAACGGACGGTCACATTTGAAACTGTTATTATAAGAGTTAGTGACATAAGACAATTGTGAGAAGAAAATTAAGATTTTACATAATTACATCGGAAAAATCAGAGCTTTAATCTCCAGTGGAGCTTGTTGAGAACAGTTACCTCTGTGGTTTGAAATCAGCATCAGGCTAGTGTATCCACTGCCTTTACCCCCAAACATCTATCATTCAGTTAGATTTCTATTACTGTGAAATATGTATTCAATACATCCCAATTGTTTTTCATAATTTATTGAATATCTCACAAATCAATTTTTAATTTGTTGTCTAGTTCTCTTAATGGTATTGACAAAACATTATTAAACATTATTACCTTTTAAAAGCGAATGAGAGAGGTGGCTTCATGAATATGGAGGTCTCGTGAGTATATACTTCGAATACTTCTATTCTTGCTTTCAAATTGGAAATTAATTTCTGATATATAACAAAAATGACTCGCTCTATTCCGATCGCTGTTATGAGAAAGAAGCAATATTTATGATATGCATCATTCAAAGACAGAACAAGATACAATTCAGAAAAACATATGATGCTTAAATCGCTGATAGTATGACTATACTAAAACAATATAGACGTACTTCCGGCGAAATTAGAGGCTGTGATTACAATAGTTCGAACAGTTTTAAGTCAGTTTTGTTAAACTATTTCGAATAAATGAATACACAGAAAAAGAAAAGAATGAATCCTTTTCAACGTGAATTCGGTGCTTGAGATTATATCAGTGTGTGTAATTATAACGGTCTTACTGTTCAAAAGGTCTTGGTTTATTCAAATGAATAGTTTCTGAAAAAGCTTTCAAATGATAACGGTTTACTTGTTTGCCCTGACGAGGTTTACTTCTTAAGCGCAAGAATGATATATCTTAATAAATAAAACGAGTTACTGTAATATCGCGCTCAGCCCTCTAAACGTTCATTGTGCGATAGCCACGCGATTGGTAACTGACATTTGAGTTTTAAAAAAAGTCCATGACAAACTAACACCATAAAACCTGAAACAATACTAAAAAACGGCAATAAACACTTTTAGAAAATAATTCTAACAGAGTGTTTTTTTACGAATGTATCATATTGCTGTCACAAAAAGATCATTTTATAACAAGAACATGTCATAAAACGTGTTTTATATTTATTTGTGATATATGGCATACGAGTGGCGACATATACTTCCTAAAATAAGTTGACATTTTGAGACTTTCAAAGATTGAACAGACGAAAAAGAACATCATGACATATAACATCTTATAATTAATAATCTGGCGGCAATAAATGTATTATATAAAGCGGATGCACATTTAAAGAAGAGTTCAATCAAATATCATTTGAACGAATGTGTAATCCTGCTGTCAAAGTCGGTTCATTTTCTTACAGGAAAATGTAATAAAACGTATTCGATATGTATTTGTGATATTACATCACCAAGCATACGTTCTAAATGATACATGTATAAATAGTATCTCACCTGAATTGACAATTTAACATGGTATTGAAATAAAAGTCTGGTTTGCTATTTCTACGTAACCAAGCTTAGCTGCCAAAAATATCAAAACGGTTTGACGGGGGTAAAAATCAAAACAAATGTTTAGACATTTTGTAAATCTGCCAACGCAACAATTCTATATATTTAAAATGATCACGAGTAAGTCATGTGGTACATTTAAATGTGATGTTTCAATACAAAACCAAAAATAATCGGGACCTTAAATATACTTTAAGAATATATAATAAAGTTTACAATGTTAAAACATCACATTTATTTTTGGTGATGAACTACAGAGGAGCACAACCAACATTCTAATGTGACATCAAACTGTCGTATTATAGAATTTGCCATGTTCATATGGCAAATGAACACGTAGGTCAATCATACTCCTTTCTTAACATTCTTTACCCAAAGGATACTTGATTGTAGTTTTCAAAAACCGACACATTGTTTGTGAGCGTAACGTCATTTTGAAATGACGTCGTTAACGTCGTTAACAATTTGATCCAGCCGTCGTTTGAATTGGTTAGAGAAAGCTAAACACTTGAGCCTTTGAAAACAATTTTTTTATTTAGCATGATATTTCACTGAAAATAAATATTATTTTTATAGCATGTATAAACAAGATAGAAACTGAAATATTTACTTTATAATAATAAGAATGGAGTAAAATGAGTAAAATTTTAACAAACTGGTTAACTTTCAATCAATTTCAGGCTAACCATGACATATTTCAAGCAAGTGCAGCTGGCTCCATGTCTGTTTATGAAATAATAATTCAATGTATTAAATAACATTATTGTTTGTGAAGAGAAGATTATTTTAATGCGTTTAGATAGTTTAGTAACTGAGTGTCATTCAAAGACTAAGCACATTTTGGACCATAAATGCTAACATTTTATCTTTTAAATATTTTATCAGATCCAATTTCAATTACTGTCCTGTTGCTTGGCATTTTTGTAGCAAGACCGACACAGAAAAAAGAAAATATTCAATACAAAGCTTTAGAATTTACTTTTAACGATTAAACTTCAACTGCACACAATTAAAATCTTCTTATTGTCGACATGTCAACAAAGGAAATGTCTGCAAAAGTACGTTTTTGCTAAATTATATTAACCCTTATTTGTTTGATGATATAGCAACACACCAAAAGGATTGCCTTTAATTTAATGATGAAAGAGGTCCTTTATTGAAGAGCTCGTTTGAAGATTACAAACATTAAACACACATTAAACATTCACCGACATTTAAACACGCTATTGATATAGGTTTTTTTTTCTAGTACAGTACTTTTCCACAATATAAAAAACACACGAAAATAATCATGTCACGAACATTCTAAACTACATGTGCTTTGAGTGCTTGTCGTTCCATTCATTTTTAGGAACGCAGACTTTTTCTAGTACAGATACAATTTTAAAGCTTTCTTGTTGACACGTAATGTTAGATTATTTCTGCTGTTCTTTCAAGTGGATTATTTTACTAAGGACAACATTGATAAGCATTGCATTTGTCCTCAGAGTAAATTGGGTTTTCTCACGTTGAAATACATTTGTTACTTTTGCTTTTCTGTTAATTGTTGCTAAAAAGTTCCTTTATCCTGTGGAAAGAACCAGAAATCACGGCTTAAGACATTTATAATGTGCTCTTTCTTGAAGTTTAAAGTCTGCCTCATAGACTGTTAAGCATAACAGGCCTGTGCGTATACAAATTCACTAGTTCGCATATATAATTGAGAGGCAAACTAAGCCAAAACAAGCAGCCTACTCAAACCGATTAAGAAGGCAGGTAATAGCTTTTTCATGTATACATAATATTGTCCTGGTGTTAATAAATTAAATTTGTGTAAGTTTTTGTTCCATTTGTTTGTCCTGTTTTTACTTTTTAAAGACTTTTATACAAGGGTGATGCTTCGTAATTGAAGAACAGTTTATTGCTTACAAAATGTTCTTATAGAGACAACCACATTCTTACTTTACAAAGTACTTGTTAAATAACCGTTGGAAACACTTTGAAGAAAATGAACGTGTTTTGTATTGACGAAAGACTGTAACCTGTTACACTGTTAGAAAGTTAAATCTTTAGAATATAGCAACTAAACAATTGACCAGTGGCCGGATGTCAAACAATTATTTATCCAGTAAAAGGATATTATTTAGTAATGAATTAACGCAGTAAGAAGTATTATCCAATGGACTAACAAAATAAACCTCGACAAATAATCTCGATTAGTTGCATTATCAAGTTGATTGGTCAGGTAATTGGCAATATCATTGGTGTGTAAAGAATTATTATTCTTGGTATGCTTCTGCACTATATCGCTACCTGGTATTGTGTCCATAATGATTGATAAGTTGTCGATAACGGAACGAGCGCATACAAACCGGGCCGATTACTTTATCAATAATGCAGAGGTCTTCACCATGGGAGATACAAGAAAGGTTATCTGGTAAGTTCAATTATACTAACTTATAGGTTTTACCATTTTTTATAATTTGGCGAGAGAATAACAGTTTCGTTTTCATTATTAATATCTCTTTCCATATAAGTTAAAAAAAGTCGTTACAGGAGAAAGGAGACGATATTTGTCCAATTTTAATTGATACGCTCAGTGAACAAATCTTTTTCTTTCAATATCAATCAATAGTAAATTTCAAAGTTCCACTTCACTTTATTCTCGTATAAGGCACTTGCCCCTTAGCATCCTGCTTACGCTTTATTGCTTTGTTAGATATAAGAATGACTTGCTTTAAAACAAACTAATTAGCGTAACTGTTGTTCTCTGTTGAGTTGAACAACCTTTTAAAAGAGCATTTTATCGTCTAAGTAAATATATTAAGAATTAAAAGTTTTACTTGATTTGATTGGTCTGCTGTTAAGACATATTAAAGATGATATTGGTTACAATCTTAAAATAAAATAAGATTTTTCCATGGCACTTGTGTTTCTAGTATACGGGTTTATTTGTCAAATTGAACTGTGTTTTACGAGCATGTAGAGATACTTTGGGATGTTACATAATAAGACCCTGTTGTTGAAATTAATGGCCGGGCACAATTATTCCGGATATGTTTTTTTTCGCAAAATCAAAACCTTGTTTGACTAGAGAATTTAGCGTTCGCACAAGCAAGAGCGATTCGTGCTTTTAAATATTAATGAATGTCAGAGTCTGTAGGACGATGAAATTTATTGCACAAGAGGGATGAAGAGAAAAAGTTATTTTGTGGTATGCATCTGGGATGACAACATTTCTCGTTCTGATCCCACATGTAATCAGAGGGTACTTTGTCCCTTTCGAGTTGCTTGATTTGTACATGCGGTGCCGAGGACCAATTTTGATAGGTTGATGGCGTTTGTGCAGCAGACTCCAACAAATAATGGAGCGTTTGCTGTAGATAGTAAATCCACTGTTTCGTGACGTTTGTTGTTTGTCAATCGCTATATGGTTACAATTTACACGAAAAATAAGCTGAATGTTGAATGTACCCTAATCTTACCAAAAATTGCTTGAAATAATAAACTTACACTGTTTACAAGCATATATGCTATAATCTCGATTGTATTTCAATAATTTCTGAATCTTTCAATTGTTCTATTTTTACGGTTCAATTTTCGTTGCCGACTTTTCATTTTGTATTAACCGGTATTTTCCTAGATATCTTTTAATCAAGATCACTATAACCAGAGTATATATCTGAGACTTAGACAAAGAAAAATTATATTTTATGGTGACTCCACTTTAATATATTTTATAAAAATGGTTACTCCATTTACTGTTCTGTAAGACAATTTTCACCCCACTACTTTTTCTAAAGAGATATTGGCTCACATTGTTTGAAAACTCTTCAAAGTAACAAACTTATGCAAAGGTAGACAAATATCTTACATAAACTTGACCTTGAAAATAAACAGTATGTTTAGCAAATGTCTCCTATTTAAAGAAAACGTAAGCTTTTTTGAGAAATTGAGAACCGATGATCATTTATCTTCCACGGTTCGGCATACTGGCATCATGGTTTATGCAATTGCAGCTCGCTGATACGTGGAGGGCAATGCAATGCACGCAATGGTAAACGAAGATTTATCCTGTCACTTGCATACACATCGATCAAATAACAAGGTGCCGTGTAAATTTTAGTTTATTAGGATAGTAGACCACGTGATGTTTATCTACAGTCTGGTGGTCATGTGACCGCGAAAACCAACTTCTTTTCTATATCCTGCAATGTCAGAGGAACAGCACAAATACTGTTTTAGTATCTTATCAATGGACCACCAACAGCCGACCTCAACAATCACTCGCCTATAAAGTCCCATTATTATGCAAAATAATGATACTGGCAAAACAATCGACCTGAAAATCTACATGTGATGTGGAAATCTTACACCACCTGCTAATGCTGGAAACTGTGAAACAGCATTAAATGATACTCGTCGATAGTTTATTCCATTTCTGTGGTGAATGACAAAATCTCACTTACAACAGAAATGTATGATCTCTTTGCCAGTGCAGTTCTGAACATCCAACAGTATTAACATGAATTAAATCCATTTGATATTTGTCGATTGTTTGTAAACACTCGTGATCTTGAATCTTGACCTGTGTACTGTACTCTGTGACTTGCGGAATAATTGTTACATCATCAGATAGTGTTTGGAGACTGATCCATGCTTATGCACGTTTAAAAGCTTTTTATGTTTTGAATTGATATTTACGTATTAAAATGCAATGCAATAAATTCCTCCGCCTTGCCAGATAAACTTCCTCCATCCACGGCACTAACCTAGTATTCTCTATTTACATATCTGGCGATATTGACATACATCAGAACGCCACAAACAAACCATTACAATTTTTCATAACTTTATTTAACCAGCAAGTATAATTGACATTTATGATTAGTTTCTTAAGTTTATACTGTATGAACGCAATTGGACGATATTGTAAATGCATATTGTATCGCAAGAATATGACTCATTGACTCTTTACGTCACATTATTTGGCCCTCATATTAAGCTCTCCCTTTTTGAAATCAGATGCGTTCTCTAATCGCAATATCTGAATACACCATAGACATACAATGTGTTGTCAATTCGATCATCCTTGTCAAAGAAATACATCATAGATCGATATCAGTGTTTGGTGTCCGTGTAAGGGACTTAACGTGCATGTCCAAGTCTTTGGTTTATCAAATAAGCCTCCAACTTGGATATGTTGACTTTTTGTCATCAAAATAATGTTAACTTGATTGATAACATTAATCGGACAATGTGTTGCAAACTAAGGGGTCCTTGTATAATGATGAATGAGATAATGCTGATAATTTGATAGAAATACGGCTTCAAGCTTATTCAAACAATTTATAGGCAAAGTTAACGTGAGAATCGTAACTGTTCTAATAAATAAATGTCAATACAGACCACCAAAACTGATTCTAACAAAGCAATAAAATGTTCATTTTGAACTTATTTGTAGATAAATGTTCTTAAATTAAACACTGTATTATGGCATAGGATAATCTTGTAGAACTCATCAGCCAAATAAATAGTTGCAATGAGGCATTGACAACGTCCAGCTGGTAGGTCCATTTTACCTCCAGCGGCATTTATATAGTAAGATAAGTTTGATTAAGTATTGATTTGAACTGCCGTTTCTCTACTTTGAATCAGTTTACATAGAAGATATATATTTTGTGTTGAAGTCATCATCGTAATATTGTTTCCATTCGTTTCAAACACAATCAGCAATCATTGAGTTATAATTAACTATTTACTTAAAGCAGCTATATTGGTTTCAACATTTTATACATTAACTCCCCAATTAAGCTTTAATTAAATGTTTATTTCTCTAATTGATATCGACTACTAAAATTTGAACCAGAACGGATACGCGTGCTGAATTCGTAAAAAATGAGGCCTCGTGAGAATAAAGCTGTTGTTGTCTTGCTTTCCAACATTGAAAGCGAATAATCAATGACCTTCTGTCAATACAAGACAATGCCTGAACAACTCAGTTCATTATTTCTAAACGAACATGATTGCCAAACTCCCATTTACTCTGGGTGCAGAATTTGTGATTTTTCTTCATGTAGAAATATGCGTTAAATCGCAAACAGATACGCTTTATTGTTTTATATCCATGGTTGGACAAAAGTCCTAATTTCAAATTATCAGTTCTTATTAATTCGTTTATAATAGAAAACAAAATAACATATAATATTTAATGTATTGAACCTGCGTTATTAACATTTTATGTATGAACAATAACTATGTATTTAAATTCAATTAAAAAATCATGCTGTAACGCTTAAAATCTAGCACGAGCATTATAATCACCTACTATTGGTTTAATGTCAGTTTATAGTACTCTGGTAATTTGTTTCCCTTACGTTATACTGTAGTGTAAGTCTTTAGTTTTGCATTCCATCTTTATATTATTAAAGCTGCCCATCACAGCCGTCAACGCATGAATTCGTATTGTCTAAAATACACTTGTGTGTGATTGGGAAATCTCCGGAACATTCTTTCATTTTTCATTAAATTAATAAATCAAGCGTTGCAAGAAAGATGCTATTTGGTTTATGCGACTACCAATGACATTTACGCCCACTGCAACAAAACGGTATCTGTAACTTATTGAATAGTACGTTTGTCCTATAACAATTGACAGTATTTTAGTTGTTCGGTCTTCATATGTTATACCGGTGGGTCCCCTCCCGTAGGATTGTTTTTGGGGAACATTTTCAAGCAATTGAAACGCAAACATTCAGAATAATCAAACGTTTGAGTTGTTATCCCTAATTACAAGATATATGCATTTGCTTTTTGGGGGGGAAACATAATTAATTTGTACGCCTCTACAAAATTTCTGCGTATGTCACGTATTGTTCACATATAAGTGACTAATTATATCCCCCTTATAAGAAAAAGGCATACAATGTCTTGCACATGTCGACTCGTTCGTCCGCTGGTTCATCAGTCTATCAAACCATGTTCTATTGATGATGTGGGTGGTAGGTAAATGATCATGGTCGTGGAGACCTTCAACAAAAACTTGTCCGATTGATAACTTGACTATGCTTAAGCGTACGGTCCGTTAAACTTGTAGGGAGTTGGTCAGGCCAAGCAAGTGACCCATTGATTTTGAGGTAAAGGATACGGTATTGGTGACCTTAAACACAACAAGCTTGTCCAAATGATATTAAAGCTAAGTTTCGATCCTCAAACTTTGTAGGGATGTTTATCATGATAACTCCAACTACATTGGAGTTCAGTAGATCCCTACTGAATTGTATTAAGGTCATCATCTTGACCATAGAAATAGTCATCTTAAAAACGTGTCTTATTTTCAAATTATTACTAATATAATATTTGCAGAAAGTCATTTTTTGCTTAAATAAACCAACCTCTATGAAGACGTAATATGATGTTATATGCTATAATAAGTACGAAGGCAGAACAATATGATATTCAGTGAACCAAATAATAATCAAATTGCTGATAAAGTGACTTTATAATTCAACAACATCAAGTTTTTCGAGCGTTGTTCAAGACAATGGTTACAACATTCCTAAAAGTGTTACTGATTTCCGCGAAATCGATAACATATATTCATTTTTGTTAGCCTACCATAATAACATAAAATAACATATTTATATAGATATCAAAACACAGAACGAATTGCTAAACACATATAAGAACACTTTTATGCAATACTGTAGACAGATGCGTGCTCCTTTTCCAAAGAGATTCCCTGGCTACATGCATATAATTGAAAATACGCAAAACAGAGAACCTCTTTGTTATTGTGTCTACAAAAGTGCTCTGTTTTCCGAAGGCTAAGCGCAAGACGCACTTAACACACCGTTAAACAGAATGGATTTACATCCACCTCTCGCTAAGCTCTCAGTACGTTTATTGTGCAAAACTCGGTAACAGACCCTTGCTTTCCTGACATCTTGTGTCACTTTTCTAGAACGAGAAGACGAACGAGAACACCATGATAATATAAAATCTTAAAGTTGATAATTGATCGCCTTTCACAAAATATTTACATCACATCTAAAGAAAAACTCAAATAGATATTGTTTTTTAAAAGAATGTTTCATCCTGTTGTCACATCTAACTCAGTTTATAACAAACATGTAATAAAACTTATGGCGATATTTATTTGTGATACCACATCACCAAGCATACACAGTTCGTGAAATATGCGTTTCTGAAATCTTTAGACATTTAAAGATTTTTTTACCGGAATGAAAAACAAGAAAGAACACCATGAGAATAAAATATCTTGAACTTAATAACTTGCTGCCAATAAACAATAAATTGGATGCACATCTTTTGAATAACTCAAACAAATGATGTTTTAACGAATGTATCATCCTGCTGTCACAAACAGATCATTTTCAAACTTTTTCGATATATAGTTGTGATGCCACATTGACAAGCATAAATTGTACTTCTGCCAGTTGTATTTCATCCTAATTGGCATTATCGTAACAATCAACACAAGCTTTCCTAACAAAAAGCTCAAAAAATTCGAAGGGTGTTTCAGCCGAATACAGACATTTAATACAAATCCTAACGTGGTTTTCGATGAGTAAATAACTGATGTGATTGTCCTTTGTATTGCAGTTTCAACGCGTAAACTCATATAATGGCAGTTAAAATTGTCAGCAAATTAGATTCATTAGCCTGAGGAGGAATAATAATTAAATGCAAAGCAGTCAGATGCAAGGTCTTATGCAATTTAAGAGACAAAAATATAATCGTCTGGCTTGATAATCACAGTTCAAACGTGACACCAAAGAGTATCGTGAAATAGAATTTGTCATTATCATATGGGAAATGAACACGTTGGTGAATCATACTCCTTTGATGACATTCTTTACCCAAAGGATACTTTATAGATCCATCAATTTTCGGCTGATCTTCCATTACATATCATAGAAATAAAAAAAAGAGTTTTTGCCCCACTTCCTTGTTTCCATCCAATATTTTATATTCCCTTATTCACTTCTTGCTTTTCATTTGCTTTAGGTGTGCCTTTTAATTACTATCAATGGAAACAGAGTATGGATTTTAGGACAATGAGGAGTGGACAATTAAATAGCTTAATTCGTATATATACTTTCTTTATCTGACGTATTAGTTCCAATGCATTTTGAAGAATATCTCCCAGCCTTTATATATACAAATTACTATTCTACATTATCCCATGTACGGTTCATCCATGTGTCGCTTAAGTGTTAAGAAATATATTTCGTTATATTGATTACCTTAAGCTATTTCACCACATTCAATTCCTTCAAAGCATACCAATTCTTTTAACTTTGAGTACCTAGATGGTCAATATTTTCCTCCATTTTATGTATATTAAAAATGTAACTAAACATATGTATGCTTAAACAAGACATAAACTTTTTACTTGAGTGTTCATGAGTGAGATTGATTGCGATATTACATTTTTTTTATTTCATTTCTAAACAAGATAAGAAATGTATAACAGTCGAAACCCGTTGGGTCAAAATCCCAGGGACCGGCGATAATACCTCGATCCTCGGAAAATTCGAAATCGGTCCTGAACTTCTAGTTCCAGCCAAAGAGGAGTTCAAGCCAGGCGAGTGTGAGGCAACAAGGTTCGAATTATTTACTTTTGGTGATAGCAAGGTGAAATATTTTTGAAATATAACACTGAAACAGACCATTTTTTATGATTATTTTATGCCTTTAAAAGATATAAAATGAAACTTCTTGGTGTTCACGGGGTAAAACTTATTGCAATTTAACACTGAACGAGTTATTGTTTTCTTTAAATTAAACGCCGAAACAGGATATAAATTTAGTATTAAACATTTATGTTTTGACTTCACGAGGAGGAACGAACTGATGCAAAGCTTTTATGAATTATAATTATGCTGAAACAGGCTATTTAATGAAAAATGTTATTTGTGTTAAATGGGTGAAATAAATTGCAGTTTAACAGTGGCAACAGTTTGTTTTAAGTACGTTGAAAAATATGTTTAAAATGCAAAATTATTGCAATCTTTGCACCGTAAAGGATTTTCAATAACAGTTAATTGATTTTTCAGAATTTTGTGTGCACGTAACATTATTTCGGAAATGACGTTTATGAAATTGTATCCGAGCCTTGTGTGGTCTGACGTTTTGACTAAAATTTCAAAACATTTAGATTCATACAAGTATCACATTTAATTACAACACCTACTATTGTGCACAAGCAACGCTATCACATACGTCTACTATTGAGTACATGTCAGTTAAAAGTGCTCTTATAATTTGTTGTACTGCTTTTTGGTCTGTTTTCTGGAATTTCGTTTTACCATTAAAGTTACCCGCCACTACAAACACATCATTGCGGGTTGTCTGAATAGCCTTTGGGAAATATTGCGATTTTTCTTAAAAGTACTTTTCCCTTTCATCAAATGACAATATCAAGCTTTTTAAGAAATTAATTATTTTCTGCGAGTACAAATGCAATTTTTGCTCACTTTATATCTGCAAATGTAAAAGCGTTGCAAATTTATTACTCTTACCTTGGTTACTGCTATAGCGACGCACCAAAATTATTTATTTTAATCACTGATTAAACAGGTCTTTTTTATGGAATAGTTCGTTTGAAGATGCAAAGTACATAAAACTCTCACTGACATTGTATCACGCTTTTGAAGCGGGGCTAGGTTGAAACACAGTATTCCGTCATAGGCATGCACTATTGATTGGAAACATTCCTAGCATTGTAATGTTTCGTAATGCACACGTTTAGAATATTTACCAGGCGTATCTTATACTTCAATAAGTTTAACAGTGCAAAGGCCAAACGAAATGACTTTTCCCGGATTACTTTTTTCTCGTGTTGAATGTATTGGGAAGTTATAGATGTCAACGGTGATATTAACTCGTTTCTTGCAATTGTTAAGAGCACTTCTATATTTTGTTTTGTAATTTTATCTTGCTGTTAAACAACCAGAGAATAGTTCCACAAATACTCCTTTAATCTATTTGCCTCTACCGTTGAACTTAATATACTAAAATAATCATTGCACAAACATTCTTAACTACAAGTGCATTGAGTACATGTCTTGCCTCTATCACAGATACAATATGCAAGCAATCAAATTGACCCATATTTTAAGACTATTTTTGTTTGGTTTTGTTTCTTAATGATAGTTTTACCAAGTACGACATTGGCAAAAGGTATATTTATGTTCAAAGTAAATTGGGGTTTCTCCCGTCTAAATATATAGCTACTTTTGTATTTCGATTCATTTTTGTTAATGAGTTCCTTTTGTTTGGTTAAAAGATACAGAATTTCCGGCTGAAAAAAGATATAATTTGCTCCTGTTAGTAGTTAAAAGTCTGCCTCATAGATCGTTTAGCCTGACAGGCTCGTGCTTAAACAAACCCACTTACCCTTCTTTTCATCCTGTATTTCCATTTCCTTGACTTTAATAGGTGATACTTTGTAAAATGTGTTAAGAAGATTTTCATAAAAAAGACAACCATCTTCTTATCTCACAAAATTACTAGTAAAAGAACAGTAGGAAAACACCTAGAAGAAAATGCCTTTGCTGTGTATAAAAAATGGCAGTAGTACGTTACACGGTTAGAAATTCATGATTGTGACTCATTTCAATTAAGCAGCTAATCAGTAACAAGATGTCAATTATTAACCAACACAGGGACAATATCATGTATTAAAATACACGCACGTAGTTAGTTGTACTATCCATTTTTTAAGATAATAAACCGCCACAAATGGTCTTGATTAGTTGCATTAACTAGTTGATTAGTCTGTTGATTGGCAATAGCAGTGGTGTTTAAAGAATGAGTTTGTTGATTTGTTTCTGCACGTAAACCACGAACTAGTTGTGTGTCCATCCTTAAGATTGATATGTTGTCGATAACTGAGTAAGCGCATACAAAGCGGGCCGATGACCTTATCAATAATGTAGTGGTCTTACACCATTGGGAGATGAACGAAAGGTTATTTCGTAGCTATAATTATACCTACTAATAGTTCTTGCCATTTTTTATAACTTTGCGGGGGGATTACAGTTTACTTTAGATTATTTATAATTATCGTTTTTGTACGTACAGTATAATATCGCTGAAAGACATTACATGAGAACGAAGTCGATAATTGTCCAATTCAAAAGAACACTCTGTAGTTTCATTCTGGGATGGTGAAAAAATCTTACCCTTTCAATATCAATCAATAGTATTTTTATACGTTCCGCTTCAGTTTATTCTAAAGTTCTAAATAAACCTCATTTCTCAATCAAAAACAACCTCGGGTATATAGGGACGTTTTACAATAACAATAATATCAGACAGTTCATATATTTAGCTACGCTACGAATAGATTGCGCATTTAATTCAATTTAGCAGTTAAACTTGATAACTTTAATACTAATAGAAAAGCAAGTTTAAAAAAATCATATATTGTCTTTTGAGGCAATGTAGAAGCAAAACATAGTTTTTACCACAAAAATATATGTAAAGATATGTTTATTCATTACAATGTTCATGTCTATTGTAGTAGCGGGGAAACCCTTTTTCTAATGTTGTTATAAAATATGACCCAACCCAATTATATAGAAATATTGTTCAATTCGATTTATATGACGTGCGCAAATTATAAAATCATAGATAATAAAATACAATTTAACTTAAATGTTTAAGTCGAAACACGCTCTGCGATATAAGCTTCTTTAAATGTTAAATGAGTATATAATGTACTTCTTTAAGCAAAATAACTGTTTAAATTAATATATAAAACAGACTCGTTAAATAGTGTAGGTCTATGGCAATATCAAATTAAAATTGTCATACTCGTAAACAAACAAAACAGAAGTCAGATCATGTGCTACAGTTTCTTACACGTGCTTTAACCTTGTAATACATATCATGTATGATTTTTAAAGTTTTGCCACGGACAGCTAGATTATATAATTTCAACCAAAGACCATTCCTTTATAAACTGTCAAATGACTCCTTAAACTATATAAATGTATAGGCTAAGCGCTTATTTAAAAAGAAATACTTATGGAAGCATTCAATACATCAATGTATGTACAGTTGAGCGAGCACTCCTCAAACTTAATTCGGCATCGCTACTTATAGCGTGATTTCTGGCCCACTATGTAATGTGTTTATTTAAAATTCCTGTACAGATTTTAGAAAAAAACAGTTTACTAGTATAATACCTATATGGTTTTTAACATTAAAATCGTTTTTCTGAAATATTCCTTTGGAAATATCAACCAATTGAGACGACAAAACGTCGATAGTATGAAAGAAATACCCATTTATCATCAGCAAAATAATTATATTTCTTTAAATCTGTGTTTATTGATTTAATTTCCCTTGCAGTAATTGGCAAATCCAATTCCACAAAAATGCAATCGTTAATATAAAAGTTATAATTATTACAAAACTGCTTTGCGTTATCATTCGCTGCGGTCTCCATATTTTCATTTAACGTCGAAAAATATCGAAAAATACGACGAAATGACTATGAGTAGCTTTCTTCTAACTTGAATGCCTCCAAAATCATTAGGTTCACAATGTTTTAGCTCCTCAATTTATATTATTTTATATTTCACATCGCCTTTCATTCTTTTAAATGAGGCGTTTATAGTATGTTTTATTATCGCAAAATTCTTGACTGTTATTAGAATTTTTGCAACTTTAAAAATATAATCATATTTAATTAGAGCTCTTTTTACACACATTTAACATTAAAACATTCTTCATCAAACCAATCTGCCTTTTTGCAATCACACCGGTCAATATTAGGCTTTTCAGTTATAACAATATCTTTTTGAAAACAAGGGCTTTGCTACAGAGTTAATATCATCGGTAATTTTCGATATACAATCATTAACATCATCCCGACTATTTAAAGACGCATCATTTGTAATCGAATTAAAAGTAGGTTTTTCGCAAAAAGTATTCTAGAACAGATTGGGTCGTGATCAGACCATTCGTTGAACGAACCGATTGTAAAATTCCATGGCTAAGATGACGTCATTTGCATTCAGCAGTAAATAGTCAATAGCACCAGCGCCTGTAGTACATACAAATGTGAAATCCAGATTATTCAATGCGTACTCCATCTGACCGTTAGCAATACACATCGAGCATGCGTTGCATAAATCTAATAGTTTAACCCCATGAGCGTTACAAGTATTATCTTGTGAACGGCGATCAATGGGCAAGTCTGGACAATACTCGTCTTCATCAATACTATGTACAGTGCGATCAAAATTAATATAATCCTTTCATTTCCCGTTTCCGACCCAAGCATTTCAATCGTCAATTTACATAGTTTCACCAAGCAATTGAAAAATACGAGTATCATTTTGTACAATATCAAACTATCTTTCATTTATGAAATTGTATTCCGGGGATCAAGGTTGAAATATGATTTACTTAATGTTTACCAATCCAATTGCATCCAATTGCATCGAAATGTGTTATTTTAACATCAGTAACGCCTACTATATGTTATTGTGAATATAAACAACTCTGCCGCTATTTCCTTTTGCTCGGCGGTTTTGAAATTTCCTCAGAAAAAAAATAACATCCATATACAGTTAACTCAAAGTTAGAATTTTTGTTCCTCCGAGATTCAATTATAAATATAATGTCATGTTCAAAACTTTTTGCAGTAAAATCAATATCATTCAATTTATTACTAGACAAACCATTAATATTCCATGACAGTATGAATAATCCAGACTCGGCGCACCGCTAGTTGGTGCGGAGTGCAGTTCCTATGTTCCTACGCTGCCGGGTTTGAGGTACGTATGTGACTCCTGAAATTCCACTTCCGGTCTCGCCGGTCGCGCCAGCGCTCGATGTAAGGGTAGCGTCACTGTTAGCGACGGTTTTGCCGTCTACGTATAAAGCGTCATTAGACAACCAAGCACGTTTCCCTGAGCACTTGGCAGTCTTCAGAGGCGGGATAGGTGCGCGATAAAGTATCGTTCGGGTGAAAAAATGAAATCAAAGGAGTATGACTGACGTAAGTTCCGTATTGAAATGGTAATCAAAATTAATAGACACTCACAGCAGATCGTTACTCATGCGACGCCTTTATATTTCATTCAAAATTATTGAATTTGAAAAAAATAACAATGTTCATTTATCTCCATTAAAAAGTAATGACAGCACCTTTTCATAAGGTTCTGTTGAAAAATGTATTGATGTGCATGCCTCAATGACTTTTAACGTTCTTTTATAGTTGAGCGAAATAATTAATCAAAAACGATATCATGATTTTAAATACCTTCAGAGAAAGAAACGTATTAAACAGCATGAAAGTCAAACAATACGCATTTTTGATTCGTCAAATTTTAAGCAAAGTTTAAGAATGAAATGGGGAGTTTCGGTGTCTAGATAAGCCTGAAATAATACATTTTTTTTGCTGTAGATTGAGCGCGAACCCTTGTGATAATACTATTTTATGATATAAGAGATATGTCCATATGAGCCGCGTCGCGCGATTTTGGGCCTTCGGACATATATTTGCTATTACAATGTTTTAAGGTATTTGAATGAAGTTTTATTTCAGGAAGATATTCTGAAAATTTCATGATGATATCACTTAAATTGCGTAAGATACGTGCTTACAAGTAAGACCATGTATTGCACATTTTGAATACTAAATTTGACGTCATTCAAATGACGTCGTTACGAAAGCACATTATTCAAATGAGGTGCAAAATTAACATATCAATATCACATTTAGCTTATAATTTAAATTCTTTTCTTATCATAGAATCTTCAATGACCATGAATTATGATAAAAATAATGAATCAGTTTTGTATTTTTAATACATTTGGCAGTTTTAAACACAGACTTTTAATGCAGGCAAAATATGTCGGGACGAAATCCATGGTTGCTATGAAAACATGAGTAAACCACTGGTCATAAATTGTCGAGAAAATGACGCACCAATGCCAAACCTTAAAAAGAAAGAAGTTTGGAAGAAATTGATAAACAAAGAAAAATAATTATTTTTGGCATTTTCTATTAATGATTATTTCATTTGTAATATTAATGTCCGAAGGCCCAAAATCGCGCGATGCGGCTCATATAATACACCATCACTATTTACTGTGTACCTAACATCCAAGTGTACTATAATTATCAATAAGACACGCCTGTTCTGTTCAAGGCCACAACGACTGTGACCTGTGAGGCTATTCACCTCAATATCTATAGGGTTATCTGCTGGTCAAGATAAACCTTACTTTTCCATTTCAAGACCGTATGCTCATGTTTCGTTATCAGACAAGGTTTTTTGTGTTCACAAACACCGTGACATTTAAACTATTTACCTTGTCATACATCGGACAAAATTCGGTCTACCGACCGACCAACAGATCGGCAAACACCTTTGCTGATTTTCGCATAAGCCAAATACAGTACGCCCATTTTTGCAAAAATGTATCCATGTGTAGCCCTTGTATCAAACAGCTCATTCATGGATTCAATTATCCGATGTTTCTTGGAATGTCAGCTTGTTTGATCTTGGCACTGAACAATTAATTAAGATCGCTCTTCTCTCATATCTGAGAGAAAATGATTTTGTCAATCGTGTTTTATATCAGGTTAGTTAACTGATGATCCGGAATTTAAAGGTGGTGATAATTGTTCGATTACATACTTTCTATTTTGGAAAGCAAGCAAGAAATACTTACGCATCATGATACAAACAATACTTATGATTAAATGGCACTGCTTGTAAACACATACATAAGCTTAATATATTTGTGAGTTATTTTAAAAATTAAATCTCAACATCAGCATAATCTGTTTCATCTTAATATAACAAAAGCATGGTTGTATGGCAACCTCTATGCGACTAATGTCTTATATCACCTCACGCTTTAAACATTCAGAGTATCAGCTTTTAATTTTTACTAAGTATTTCAAAGAATCAAACATTCAATTTCTGTTTGTTTCAAAGGGTCACAAATGAAACAATGCCAAAGATCGTGAATGGTGGTGATTCCTGAAATATTCATTTTTAAACTAAGATCAAATTATACAAATCTATAAGAACATTGCTTTTCAAGAAAAGTTCATTGCACCAATGTGTATTAATATTCGGGACAACCTATTTACAAGCTCACCCTTCTGCGTTCATAGTGCATGAACACACAAAATAAATGCAGCCAGTCCTTTCTGATTGGGTGTAAAAATAATATGCATGCTTTCGTTTTCATGCATAAGATAGAATGGATAGATTTTGTTTGTTTATTTCCGTATTTGGAACATTGATTCTGAAGATTTTTTCTGTCACCAATAACTTTAATCTAATATCACTGAAATTGTTAAAATCTAAAAGCTCTTCATGTTGACTCTAAAAAATAAAAATAAATTTATTTTTTTCGGGAACAAACATTTTTTTTCGCTCTATATTTATTTATGAACTTTTTAGAGGTGGCGTGTTACGTGATTGAAAAAAGGCCCAACCCGTCGATAAACCTTGGTTATTTATTTAAAACATGCTCGGAAATAAGTTCTTAGTTTTAACTGATTAAGACATGATACACACTGTAATTAAAAACTTATATTTCTCAATATTTTACTTGCTACTTCTGTTGGTGTACCGGCTTACATCCGAGGTTGTTTTCGATGAAAATTGACCTAAATGTTTATTGCTAAGCAACATATATACATGTTAACGACTTGCTTTTAAAACATACATCTAATAAGCGTAGGTCTTTATATTTGTTCTGTTGTATTTTCAAAAATAGAACTTACTGAGCATTCTATCATAAACCCAAAACAATTAATTCTAAGTAAATGGCGAGTTTCACAGTGTAGGATCTGGTTGATCTGCTGTTCAGACACACCAAAGATGATATTTTCACAGTCTTACAATATTACTAGTATCAGGTTAGTTTTGATATTTAGATTGAAATGTGTTTTATGAGCATGCAGAGATGTTTTTGCAATGTTTGATTATAAGACCCTGGTGTATAATTGAATGCTCAAGCACAATTATTCTGGATACAACGTGTCAGTAAAGTAAACACAAAATCTCGAACGAGAACAGTTTTCATACGATCATAGGATATTGTGTCGTGTTATGTCTCTTCATAGTTGTTTGATTTGTACATGCGTTTCCATGGTCGAGTAAATATAGCTTTTCGGCCTTTTGTAGAGCTCCGTCTCCTGAAAATAATGCAGCAGTATTGGATGCAAACGAGGTGGCTACCGCAGTAATATGGTTAATCAAATTTTAGTATGGCCATTGTTATGTGACTTTTGTTTCGACCTAATGAAATATTATTACAATAAATAAGTTATAAAGGGAAAGTAAAAAGGGTATGGACTCATTACTTACTATACTTAATGTAGGATAAATTTATATTTTTTTAAACTTTTTTATTCTTTAATGCTGAATATATAAAGGTGTCGCAAGAGTATAGATCTGCTGTGATGTTATCGAGAAGCAATATTTCCGTTTCAATGTGAAAACTAATATAATTGCTGTTAAAATTGTCTGGGAAATTAGTTTCTTTGTCCCCAGGCGAACAATAAAACTAAATGCAGTCAGTTGCAAGTTTTAATGCAATGTAAAAGTGACAAACAAGGAGCATTTTCGTCTGGTTTATTAATTACTGGTCACACATGACCCTAAGTGTCTCGTGTAATGTAATTTTCAGTGTTCATATGGGATTTGAACACTTGGTCAATCATACTCCTTTAATTACATTCTTTACCCAAGTGATACATGGTTGATCCAATAATAACATAGAACATCATTTTTATAAATGATACATACATACATTACAAAGATAAATGCTTACTCTTATGCATAGTTTGTCATTGTGTCGCGTTAAACATTATTCCGTAAGAAATAATTATATTTACCTTTTTCCAAAGCTTATCAATCCTTAACTTAAGGTTATCTTCTAAAAGCAAGCTTATTCTATATGTTCCCATGTATGATTCATCCTTATGTCAAGTTATTGACAATTAATCTTGAGTCATTTAAATAGTTTTATTAGGATACATGCTTTCAAAAAAAAATATTCGTGTCTTTCAGTATTCAAAAGTTCAATAGTTATCCTAAGCATACGCTGCGGTAAAATACTATTTTAACGAACACGAGAATAAAAGATGATACTTGTTGTGTCAACAGAGTGGAATACCACTTTTATTTCATTAATAGATATTTTTAAACCACCGGAAAGCATACAGTTAATAGCTTTATCTAACAGAAAATATAAAAAAATGTGTTTTGAAACACATTAAAATTCAAATTATAAACATTCACATTTAAGCTACAATATTGAATAAAGATAAACACACTTTTATATGAACTCCAAAATCTTTTGCGATGAAAACTATTTTTTTCTACATTGTCTCTAAAGCCAATGATACAATATTTATGCGAAAAACAAGCTAAGTAGCAAAAAGTTTAAACATAAACCCTGTTAGATGGCACTGGGTAATAGCCAAAGACATAGAACATAAAACAAAAAAAACACAAACAAGAAACATGGAAGAACAGCACAAAACTTCACAAACATCACAGTGAATACATACTATATATAAACAACTAGGGGTATTTATCAAGGATTGTTAGGTACCGCCTTGGAACGGTCAGTAAAATGTAAATTTACTGGGGGTTTAAACTAGTTTGTGTGCACAACCTCACAAAACAAAACATGACGTCGTTCCGAGCGGTCTAGAAACTAAGATTTGTGAGCTGTTTCACGCTCAAATAGATTTCGTGATAATGACCATACAGAACATTATGGATTTATCATTCGGTATTATTGAATAGTACTTGTACCATCGTCCAAAACATGTATATATCGAAACGCCTATCTTAATTATAATAACTCGTTTTTATAAAAAAGGCAAAACGAAAAGGATGAGCCAACATTTACAATTTGAGTTCTTTATCTTAGGTATGCATTGAAAGTTTATGGTCGTTATAAATCATACATCGGTCGAGACTCGTTCTCTGCACTTTTTTAACCACTTTTGTGGTCATACGTAGATAGTATATCATTGGAGGTAAACGAAAGTGTATCTTGTAACAACAATCATACCAATTTCTTGTCTTCCCTAAAACAAAAAGACATATCCTTTCCTTTCAATTATTAATATTTCTTATTTATTTTTATTCGGGTTAATATCGTCAAAATTCATTACACTTTGTAATGTCCAATTTAAATGAATACATTGTGCGTTTAGTCAGAGATGGTGAATTGTTAGTTCTTTTTGTGCTCGTATCAGTATTGTTTCATGTGTATCATGTGGACACCTTATTGCTAGATGGAATATAAACATGACTGGCTTTAAAACCAATACGCTATTAGCCAAAGATCTAATCTTTGTTGTTGTAAGACTTTTTTTCTGAGCATGTATTCAAAGATAACTTTAGAAGTATATTTTCTGCGTGTGTAAAGTCTCTCAGTTTATAATATGATTACCATGTAGTTCCGATTATTTTCCTAGTCTTTCAATTGAACAGTATATTCTAAAAATATTTGTTTTTTCCTGGTGTTTAGATCAATTTTATCAGATTAAGAAAAGTTTTATGAGCTGTTAGGAACACATGTTGAGATGTTTTTGCACTGTAGAGAAGTAGACATACCGAGAGAACTACAACGTCTAGTTAGTAGATTTGTTTTACCTCCAGCGGCGCTCGTAGAACAAGATTAAATAGATTGTTTATTGTTTCAACACAATACCTTATCATAAGTTACTATTTTTGATCGTAGTCAGCTATCATTCAATGTCGAATACAATTAAGCAGTTATATTCAAATCGAACGCAATTTGTTTTTAAGACTTCCTCAATAACTCTCCAATTGCATTTTGATTGGATGTTTATTTCTCTGAATGATATTGACAAACCATTCAAACCTTAAGCGGATTGGCATCGTGAATTCGTGAAATTAAAGCTATGTGATTATACGGATTGTTTGCCTTGTTTTGAAGTAAATAACGAATACCACAGTTCAAAATATCGCATTATGAATATGAAAACTGTTTATTACTCCTGTTATAAACGACTCTTCTTCACTTTCTGTTATGTGAAATGAGCGATACTTTTTACTCGCTCAGAACCAATACAGAATAAGATACCTCTTGAAATTGAGTCGTTGATTATGTGAGTTTATACCAATACCAAAACACAAATATTTTTTTAAAAGGAGATGAATGACAATACAAATGTTTTTAATGTTTTTATGTGAAAGATTTTATATACGTAAAATCCGCAAAAGGTTTGCTTCATTGGATGTTTGAAATGAATGTATGAAAGTACATCGTAGGGTAAAATTTCATCAAGGCATATTACGCATGAATAAAAATTGACGTTGATGATGTAGAAAATATGCTTCATTGTTTAATCTGAAATGATGGTTGAATGTCATTTTTGACAAAATACTGACATACAACGTTTTCGAACAAATATCTAACTATAAAAAGCGATCAGTATAGATAGAAACACTGGTTCGGAAAGACCATAAAGAATCCTACTTTGTTATCTGTTTTGTTTTACAGCATAATCTCTTTTGAAAATTTGTCACTGAAAGATATAATAGAACATTCCTTTTTAGTTTATTAAACGAGTCCAGTGACGAATACCATTGTTTGTGTAATGGTCCCAATTAGGTAATGCAAAAACTACTACTTTTTACTATAAGCAATAGTAATTTTCTGTACCTTTTTTATGGCTCCTGTATTTAATGTTATCAACTCATGTTATAAAGGGAGTAACACATATTTGCCTATTTACTTTTATCTGTTTATTTGTTGTAAACGTCGTATCGGATAGATTTTATGTGCTCGATATTATATTATTTGAAACATTGACTTCATTGTAAGATTGAATGTTCTTTATACTAAAACGCGTTGAATTGCAAGCAACATTAATCACTTCATTATTTTTATGAATTAAACTTAAACGTGTTTGTAGTAAGAGCAACATTTACAGTATAATCACATAACCCCGCAACAACATTCAACTCACCTCAACATTTTTATGAATTAAACATATACGTGTTTGTAGCAAAAACAACAACGTATGCATCATTCATGACCTTTGACATTTTCCTTGTGTGACCTCTGTATTATCATTGTATTATTTGCTTCAATAATAAGAGACTAATGACATGAAAGGTTTCGCAAACAAAACTCTAATGAGAGAGCTCCTCTCGTTAGAAACATTAATAGGCCAAATATATGTTATCGTATTTGTTTGTAAAATAGTGTACAAATAATACTGTTGTTGGACATTGTTTAACATCACAATAAAACAGATGTGCATACATATTTTTATATATTTATAAATTTTATATTTATGTGCATATACATCGTCGATAATTGTTAATGGTATAAAATGAAAGAATGAACTGGCAATACACCCGAGAAAGAAGACGATCAACATCAGCAAAATCCAGATTCTCTGTTTTGGCCCCAAACGGTGTTGGTTGAACATAGTCGTGCTTTTATGGGGTATTTGAGTGGACGCTCACCAATAACTAAACAAAACAGTAACGCGAAAGTTACACCACTGTTCCAAAGTTTTCATCACATTATTGTTTCCACTTGCCTAAATAACACTCAACTATGATCATGGAGTTTCGTATATGATAAACGCTCAATATTTACTCAAAGCAAAATCAATTTGGTGACTGAATTCCTGAAAAAAAAACACATTACGTTTTAATTGAATGTTTATTTCTCTAAATGATATTGACATAACATTGAAACCTTAAACGGATGAGCGTGTTCATTTGTAAAATAGAAACCTCTTGATCAAAACCCTTTTTGTTCTTGCTTTTCGAATGAATAGGTTCAAATATGGCATCATGAAAACTCATCAGTTAAAAAATTCTACTATGAACACTATTGACACACTCCCATTAACTCTCTGTAATGTGAAAGGAGCGACAAGACAAAACAGTAGAACATTCGTTGGACAACACGTGTATCACAAAGCTTGATCATGGATGATTTTCCAGGAAAAGCGGGTGCAGTGATAAAAATGTATCTTGGAGTTTTAGCTATATTCGTAACGTCGGCAACAGGTGAGCTTCGTATTTTGCTGTTGACAAAATTCAAATATTCAAGTACATAAATAAACCATTTAATCACCACTTAATGCAAGACTGAAGATAGATAAATGGCGAATATTATGTTCCATATTCACATTATGTTCAGAATGAATATTTTTCATTGAGAAATAATCGAAGTGTAATGTTATAAGTCGTATAGAAGTACCACAGTTTATTCACATTTGCTCTAACATTTAAAAAAATCTAGAATCTTCCAAGACATCCATAGGTGAAAGATAACATAATGAGACTACCAAGATTTTAACCTTGTTCTGGTGATAGTAAATACATTTATATCTGGAAGACAATTCTTTGTTATGAGTTCTTTGTTATGGCATTGCCATTACAATGACATTTCATTTTTGAAGAAGCAATTGAGTAAAAAATTATATTTTATTTTTATAAAATACGCGTATGTTCTTCACTATTGTTTAAACATACTTCTGTCATTGATATATGTGTTCACGGTCTCATTAGAATAGCTTTTAAGGCTACCAACCAAATTAGTAACTAATAAGAAAGATATTTCGTTACAAAATTATATGATATTGGCCATCAGTATCATACCCAAAAACGTTTGACGTTAAGTTCTGTCTGTATACCCTTACCTTGATTCAGCTTAAAAAGAAGTTTATGTTTGCCCTGACTCAAACTGGGGAGACTGGTTTGATGTTTCTTTTTCAATCTAGGTACAGTTGTTGTTGTTTTTTAAAAAGATAAATAAAAGTGTAATTTAAACGCCTCTATGAGCACAAACTATACATTATTTGTAAAATGTCACAAAGTCAGCATTATCACTTATTTGTATTGGTTTGAAACGTTGTACATACTTGTATTTGAGATGATATGTAAAAGAGTGAAAAATTTGTTATAAAAAGCTTTTAACAGCACACACTAGTTCATGTTCGCATTGTTAACATATTATGCAATTTGAGATGCTTCAAAACGTATGAAAGCGCCAAAAAGGTGTGTAAGTTTGCGTGTTTGAATGTCATTCCATCCCGGAACCATCTGAAACTCTGGTAATAATTATTTTATAAATAATTGTATTGGCCCATGGCGGGCTGTTAACACTCTGCAACAGCCAGATGAAAGTCACAGTGCTGTTTGATAGAGACAGAGCTAGCCGCATATTCATGCCACTTGATAATAAAATTCAAACATGATACAAAATGGCTCGTCTTTGTATCTTTGCCATGTTCATATGGGAAATGAATACAGTAACGCTTCATTGATAACATTCTTTACTCGAAGGATACATTTGTAACGTATGTGCTTCCTTTATAAACAATTCCTACGCTGCCACCAATATTTGTAACGTGTCTTTTGTTGATTTTTCACCAATGATATGCAGATTATTTTTTATCCTTTTAGTCGTAAAATTAGAAAACAAGAGGGCCATAATGGCCCACAATCGCTCACCTGAGTAAAGGAGTTTAACCTTTGTAATTGATATAGCTTGATATTTGTTCGCAAAGAATATTGAAAAACATATAGACGGCACTACACAAGAGGTCCAGACCTGAAGCCTTTCGGTATATAACTTCGATTGTTGCAAAGACTGCTCCTTTTCCTCTATAATGGCACCAACCCTCAACTGAGCGCCTGTGTTATTTCCAGACAAAAGCCTATACCGCCAAAAAGGTCCAAACGCGGTGACTATGTCACAAAACCCCATTTACTTTGAACTTACTTACTAGTATTAACACTTTAAGTGTCCATGGCCTGATTGCAACTCCAACCACTGTTGTTTGAGATGATCATGTTTAAACATGTCGTGAAGGTTCGTTTATTTATTCGCTTTATTGAAGTTGTACATGTAATAACATCACACAGGAAGTTACGTTACATTAGTATAAATACATTTCGCGCGTTACGTCAATACATCGCGTTACCTTACGTCGCACCCAAATCCCAACAACTATGTAGATTAGTGCCATTGCTGTCATAATCTTCATATACAACCAATGCCAGAAAAACTAGATGAACTAAATTTATTATGAGTATTTAAATATGTTCGTCTTGCACAAAGCTCTCTAGAGTTACTAGTAATTGATAGTGCACTTTAAATTTGCCAAAATTGCTAACCTTATATTTTACAAAATCTCATCACGTCAAATTAAGCAACTTATGGGAATCATTTTTCGTAATTAAATCTAAATGTTGCATGACTATGTCGTCATTCTAATGTCTCCTTTTCAAAGGATCCGCTTCATATGCCAACCAATTTTTGATTCTGTCGTATTTATTTATAACACTTAACCTCTTTAGTGAAGAAAAAATATCTAACTTGTTTTTGATTATGACAAGAGCTGGATACTTTGGAGGCAATCATAAGGCGGTAAATATATATATAATTTGCTTAAAGATTCTAGCAATCCTTACTTTCATACAAGTAATTTTATTTGTATATTGATACCTGTTGAACGACATTTCTTTCCTAAATGGTGTGTGTTTTTTCTGCATTTTAAAGCGTTTGTTAACGATTTAAACAAAAGTTCGGATAGGTGGAAGTGTGCTTGTTCCAAATTCGATTTAACTCCAAGTGGTTTTCCGCACACTTTAAAGGCACACATCCGACTATATGTAAATATTTGGCAAACTTGTAACGTTGTTGTTCAGTAAAAATATTTTGTTTTATGTTTGAAAATGCTAAACCTTTCCATTTATACGCCGAAGTTAATTAAATTTATATACTTATTTAAAGATAAGTTTCCCTGTCTTTGCCTTCCTTTGTTTATGTTAATGCTTGAACCATTGCAAACATTAATTTACGTTCAATGGTGGCTGGGGCGTCAGAAAAAATAAAAATATATTACCTTTCGTTTTTTTTTCGGTTGTGCCCACATCAAAAGCACGAAAAGACAAAAAATACCAAACGCCAAATATTCAATTGTCTTCATATTACCTGCGAAAGTAATCTATACATTGGTGATACGTGGTGTTCAACACAATTTCTTAACTTAAATAGAGTATATAAGAGGTATCTTTGTTAAAAGATACGCTTCAAACGGCTTATTCCAGTTTTATAGATATGATATTATATCAATGTCAAAGCGAACTACTTTTTTCTTATCTTTTATCAAAGTTACATTGTAAATGAAGGTTATTTAAACAAAACACTAGGATAACTCGCGGAACTCCATTCACTTTCGGTTTAACTGTCGTTTGCTATCGATCTAGACTTGCTATCTGCAGTATAGATGTGCAATTCAGCATTTGAGTGTCATCACAGCTTATGTTGCCAATAAACAACAAAAAAGCATTGTAAAATGATAGCTTAATTGTATTGGCCGTCAAAGTTGTATTAACCTTACATCCTTATCTGAGAATATATCAGGTCCTTTTTCAAATTAGAAAATCAATTCCAGACATAAAACGTTGATTAAATTTAGAAATGTTATATTTCTTTCATTGTATATCAGACAAGGGTTTTGACAGAACAGAACGATGTTGAACGTCACTTCGGTGGCGGGAGGCAGGTTGACAGTACAGAACGATGTCGAACGTTACTTCGGTAGCGGAATGTCAGGGATTTGCACCTTAACAAGCAAATTCGACGTTTGACACTTAAGTGTAGTTTGGAGACCGTCAAAGTATTTTATATCGGTATAACCCGGGTTATCAATGTTTATGGTAATATCAATCGAGCAGGTAATGCCCATGAGTCTATTTGAAGATTCCTATGACACTTCTCCAAGGTATCACACTGTCTCTATACATTTTACTGTCTTTCATGGGTATCCCTACACACATATGTACACAATTTATATCTCATTGTTAAATGGGTTATACTGTGAGCTTGAACAAAAAATTAACATCTAGCATATGTTTGCTCCTTCATCGTTTCTTTATACACTCACATAATAACTAATAATGAGTGGTGTTTGACATTTTAATTGTTGCGACGTCTGCATGATTTAATGATATAATTGTTCGAAACATTGCAATGCCTTATCAATTGATTAAAAGAGGCTTAGCGTAATTGAAACATCAATATGAAAAGGTATGTTATTGAATTGTGTCTTTGAAGAGTATGCTGTAGTTTGGTATGTTTTAAAGAAGGAACAGGATTGGTATAGATTATTGTTATAACATGCAACCCGTTCAAATAAGTCATACGTATCTGTACTAATAGTCAAGTACGAAATTCTATATTATTGAAAGAAAAACGTGTTTGAATACGTTTGCAATATATTTACATTATCTAAAACCATTAAGATAATGTTTAACTGGAGAGGAATCATATAGACATTCAAAGCGTGTGGGTATTCTGTTTTAGCTCAAAGGTTCATGCTTGAGCACGAAAATGTTTATGGTGATAGGAATTTTGAAAGACCACTAGCCGATTCCAAAACAGATCACAAAGAAGTTATTTTTGTTTGCTGAAGCTACTGTCATACCATTGTTTCAACTCGCTTAAATAACCATAAACTAGCATTGGGTTTCAAGGTTAATTAATGTCTAATATTTACGCAAAGCTAAAATGCATTAAGTTTAAAGTTGTCTTGAGTAACTCTCAATTATGCCTTAATTGGATGTTTATTTCTCAATACTTTGAAAGGATAAACATGGTGAATTTGTTGATAAAGAAACCTCTTGATGATAAAACAGTCTTATTCTTTTTTTGTAAATGGAAAGTAAATAATAAATGCCAAGGTTTCGAATACCGGATCATGATATGATAACACGCATCCGTTCATTATTTCTGCAAATAAAACACCAATGACAAGTTCGCATTCAATTTTTGTTTTGTGAAAGGAGCGGCGACATTAATTGATAGCTCAGTAACTAGACAAAACAGGAGATATTTGGAGGAACATCTGATAATTGTTTTACTGGTAGTGTTGCCTTATGCTATTAGAACACTATGAATATCTTTTCAGCATACATTGATTCGGTGATTAAGGTGTATTTTGGACTTTTAGTGATATGCGTAACACCAGCAACAGGTATGCATCTTTATTTGTTTTACATGAACTAAATTAACCCTAAATAAGTGAATAAATACGTTAACAATCATAAAAACCCCAAGATCGTATCAAAGTTGTACACAAACCTGTACACAGAAAAGGATTGTTTGTTCCACATTTCGGATTTATTTTCATTGACACATAAACCTTGTTTTACTTTTATTTAAAACAAAAAAATAGTATACGTCCTCTACCATAATTTATTCAGATTTACTTATTCATTTCTGCAGTATTTTGTATGTGATTGGATATCTTACTATAGTTCGACAGTTGTGATTAAATGTGTATACGTTTCTTGAGTGCAAACAGAAACTTCAGCTTCTGTTGGATGATCAAGAATATTCCGTGATATGAATATAATCTTAAATTTGTTTGTTGGCAATTAACAAAATAGTTCACACCAATAAAATTTCATCTGAAAGATAGTAGTGCTTAATATTACTTTCAATCACAGACGGTACAATTGATTCATTTCTTAGAACATATATATTAAACACGATATTGTACGATTTACAACATCACTCTGTTTAACGACTATAATTGATTTATCTATCAAGTTGACAATTTTTATTGTTTATTTTTGAAAAAAAGATAAAACAACAGTTTGGCGGTTTTATCATTGTACAAAAATCAATGTACAGTTTAAACAGTTTACAAGCTCATCTATTAAAAACATACTTATTTTTGTACAATATCATAAAATCTTTGTGGAAGACATTTGCATAAATTAAGCTGGTATTATTATTGTTTTATTATAATAACATTTGAGATTCTGTGTCTAAATTTTTTGTCTTTAAACGGCTGTTTACAAGAAAAAATGAGAAAGGTGTTCACTTAAAATGTTTTGTATTAATAGAGTGCCTTACATGTTTGTTTTATGCACGTTAAATGATTTACAAATTGAAAAGCATCGTCGAGAGAGTGTCGGATCTGTTACGTTCTTTTATGTTTGAAAACCTTTTTTTCAATCTGAAAACTGTGATTGAACTTGTCTGTTAATGATTGCCATGATGAGGCCATAGGCTGGTATTGAAACTGAATGGAACAGTCAGATAAGTTTTTAATTCAGTTGTAGACACCATTTTATCTGACTTAATATTTATAGGCAACACTTGATACCAACGTGACTCGTCTAATAAACTTTTCTAATATGGGAAATGAACACGTTGGCCTGTCATACTTCTTTGATTACGTTTGTGAATCGAAGGATCCTTTATTGATCGACCACATAGCTTACTAATATACTCCAAGGCCGAGAATCGAACCCGGGATACCTTGATGAGAAGCGAGTGCGCTAACCACTGTGCAATCCGACAATAAACTTTATTTTTTATTTTACATTGGACATTATATGTTTCTGATTTTATTTGTATTGCTATATTTTAATTATTTTCTGTTGATATTCACAATTGTCAATTGGTAAGATAAATATTCCAATTAACAAATGTGCTTTAAAAAGTTGAACATTAGTTTTACGGAAGAAACAGGTATCGGTGCATACTTAAATAGTCCTTCCACGACTTTGGTTAAATTGTATTGACTTTTGCCCGACAAACTCTTCAACAAATGGTTTATTGCATGAAATGATAAATTGAAACTAATTACATTTTCACAATACATTATATAATAAAAATAAAGCTAGGGTCCGTTAAAATACGAACAAGGCACTGGATAATTCAGGCGGACAACCTCTCCAATAAACTACTCTCATACTAAAGCTTGATATCTACAATACAAAAAATGCATTCTAAACTTTGAATGTGTGGTTTCACAATACAATTAACTATGACACGATAGGCTTTATTGAATGAAATGACTTTTTGGTCGATAGTACGAATAAAAACTTAAAACGTAAAATATCTACACACCGATAAACGTTTAAAAGTAACGTTAGTATCTGAGCGTTAAATACCAAATTCTATAAACATATTCTAATCATAAACGAATTTATAGAAAGTGTTGGCCGAGAAAGAAGAGCCGTTCCAATGTGTGTCATTCCTTCATAAAATAATTATTATTTCTCATTAGCTTGCACATTTGTTCTGAGTCTAACTAATGATCAAAGTAAAGCAATAACGCCTACAATAGAACACGTTCTACATAACAATATCACTATCATCTAGTAATGAGTGCATGTCATTTTAAAGTGCTCTGGTAATTTATTTCCTATTGTTGTACTTCTTAATTGGTATATTTCCTAGGATCCCATTCTTCCATTCGTTAAAAGTACCCACCTCAGTCAACATTTCAGCTTTGTTTGTCTGAAGGACCTTTGGGAAATATTGTAAATTGTCAGTAGCATGCATTCGCTATTTATCAAAATAGAAAATCAAGATTTAGAAGAAACTAATTATTTATTTTCAGCCAGTAAAATGTTATTTTGCCCACTGGAATTGGCCTTACGTGGAAAACCGAAACAAAAGATATCCAACAGAAATCGTTGTACCTTCTTTAATGCTGGTTTGACCATATTATTCAATAAATATTTAATGAAGTACTATCAATTTTACGCGATATGTTAAACAACAACATGTGACTTGCCTTGACATACTCACTTTTGTCTTCACCGGTAGCATGTACAAACAAATATGATTTTTTAAAATGATTTAAAAACAACAACTATCGTTTGTTTGATACAGCACGGAAACATAATAGTTTATTTGTTACAACACGGATCAATTACATATTATCCAGCACATTCATTTATAGCGGCACGGGACAAATCCCGGTCATGCAACATACTAATTTGTTACAGCACCGAAACATAATAGTTCATTTATTACAGCATAATACACTACCATGTCATGAAGCACATTCATGTGCTACAACATGGAACAAAAAAATGGCATGCAACACATGCATTTGTTAAAGCACGGAATCAAAAGATGTTATCCATTAGATTCATGATCATTTGTTATAGAACGGGACAATAATAAGTCATCAATCACATTCATTGTAGTATCTTTATCTGTATTAAAGGATCGAACATAAATTTCCCTCGTCTTCTACGTAATCTGATTGGTAAAAACGGTAACATAATCAAGTTGAACGTTTCTTGTACCGGTAAATTTCAATTTCTGATAAAATATCGAATATCAAACTTAAAGAGAAATACAATTCAAAATATTGCTTTCCATCAAAGATAAGCTGTACATCTGCATTACGCCTCAAAATGTGCAATGTCGAAGATAAAATTAATCTAGAAATCAAATACATTCCGAAAATTCTAAATAGAAGTTCCATGCATAAAGGAAGCAGCACACATTTTGTTACACATTAATGATAAATCAGTAAACGTGAAACAAAGTGACGTTGTACTTCTCTTATGCCAAACTGATTCTGTTGTTTAGTATAAACAACAAAAAGTTGTGCTGAGTGCTGTAAACTCTGGCACATTGACGTCAAGAAGTGAAGACACGCACAAATGAAAGAGATAATCACGAGAACGCTAAATATTGAACTTTTCTGGCAATATAAAACTTACTGATATCTGGTAGACAAGTCTTCGTTTTAAGATCGTTGTTCAGACATTGACAATACAAGGACACATTATGTGTTTGAGGATGCTATTGAAAGATATTTGATATGATTATTTTATATTATACGAGAATGTTCATCACCATGCACTCATTTTGAATTATACTTATCACCGGTGTATGTTTTCACCGTGTCATTAAATCACGGTGACCAACCAAATAAGTTATAAGTGTTCGTTTCAAACATGTATACTGTTGGTCAGTATAAAATAAAATATAATAAAAAGTGTACTAAACGGTTATATTAAAACTAAGTTTCTTTTTTTTGTAAAATGTCATAACTCGGCATTATCAGTAAATTGTATTGGTTTGAAACGTTGTGTTGACTACATGTATTTGAGTTCCTCTGTCAAATAGTGAACATTTTGTTTTCGAAAGCTTTTGACAGCACAAAATTGTTCATGTTTATCCAACACTATAGATTCTTAAGCATATCACAAAATCGCTTTATAACCCGTGGGCTTTTTCATTTCAACATCCTTCTTTTATGCCACAAACGACACTTCACAAGGAATAAAACTAGAAGCCTTTAAGTATATAACTTGGTTAGTTACAGTTACGGCTCCTTTGCCGCCATAATGGTATGAGCGCTCAACTGAACGCGTTAGTTAGTTTAAGACAAAAACATACAGCGTCAACAATGGTCCAGATCAGAAGACTTTCAGCATATAACTTTAATAGTGAATAGCCTGTCCTTGATTATCGTTGGACCGTTACTCACCTTAATGCTTCCATTGTCTCACAGAACTCTGCAAAGTTCGAAAATCAATTTGCCACAGTCAACGCAGCGTTCTGTAAACCTAACGCCAAACGCGTTGACTGTGGCACAAAATCCCATGGACGTTGGAATAACTTACTAGTATTAACAAATCAGGTGTCCATGGCCTGATTGCTAACGCAAAATATCAGGAGGAGTGAAAAGTAAGGATACTCAATTAATAAGTGAGAGTGCGGCTTGTCCATAGCTCTGTAGAATAACTATTAATGGATAGCGCACTTAAAATTCGCAAAAATTGCCCACTTATTTTAGCAAATCTCATCAAGTAAAATATAGCAACTAATGAGACTTATTTAGGGTATCTTAATCTTAATGTTGCATGATTATATCGTCATTCTAATGTCTGTTTCAATGGATCCGTCCACAAATGTCAACCTATTTTTGTTTCAATCGACTATATTCATAACAGATTTAGAAGAAAAAATAATCAAACTTGTTTATAATATGACAACAACTGGATACTTTGGAGGCAATCATTAGGCGACACATGTAGAAATCATTTGCTCAGTGATTATAGCGATCCTTACTTTCATAGCAAAGTCATGTTTATTTCTATCTGTAATGGTTAAAAAATGGATAGATAACGAACTTTCAAGAGAACATAAGTCAGTTGTCAAATGAATGCTGTTTTGAGGGGTTGTGCTATTCATGTTAACAAGTTATGCTTTTATGTTTTGTTTTATTTTCAAAATGTAATGCTTTACGTCTGAAATTACAAAACGATTGACATAGAAGTAGCTCTTCTTTGTTGAAATTACCGTCACACTATTGTTTCAACTAGCTTTAATCACCATCAACTAGCATTGGGTTTCACGTTTAATTAATGTCTAATATTTACTCAAAGCTAAAATGCGTTAGTTTTAATAGTTTCTTGAGTAACTCTCAATAATAGTTTTATTGGATGTTTATTTCTTAAAATGGTATTGATAAACCAATGAAACTTTCAAAGGATAAACATGGTGAATTCGTTGAAATAGAAGCCTCTTGAAACTAAAACAGTTCGATTTTACTTTGCAAATGGAAAGTAAATAATAAATGCCAAGGTGTCAAATACCGGATCACGATATGATAACACGCATCCATTCATTATTCCTGAAAAATAAAACACAAATAACAATATATATGCAAAAAGCTACAGAAACATGCTCAGTAGCAAAAAGTTTAAACATAAACCCGGTTTAGTGGCAATGGGCAACGCCAAAGACATAGAACACAAATTCACAAACAAGAAACATAGTTCATATTCCATTTCTGTTATGTGAAAGGAGTGACATTAATTAATTGCTCAGTAACTTGACAAAAAAGAGATATTTCGGAGGAACATCTGATAATCATATCATTGGTAGTGTGGTCTTTTGCTCATAGAACACCATGGATAGTTTTTGTACATACATCGATGCGGTGGTAAAAGTGTGTTTTGGACTTTTTGTGTTATGCGTAACATCAGCAACAGGTATGCGTTTTGATTTATTTTACATTGAATTAATAAGCTCAAAATGATAAAACAAATACGCTAAAGATAATCTTAAAAGAAATAAAAATAAAACACCAGCTCGTATCAAAATTGAAGCTATAAATGTACGCAGATGAGGACAGCATAGTTTGTTCCATACAAACATTAATTTTGTGATTTTGTTTTAATAGAACATTAACTTTGTTGTAATTTTATTTTAGACACAAACACGAAATAGTATACGTCCTCTACAAAAATTGATTGAAATTTACTTACTCCCTCAAGTTTTTTACTGTAGTAGTTGGTGTGTTATTATATATCTAACTGTAGTTCGACAATTGTTAATAAATGTGTATAAGTTTCCTGAGTGCAACCAGAAACTTTAGCTTTCATGCAGCCTTTGAACGATCTAGAATATTCCCTGCCATGAAATTTGAAAGGGAACACCACATTGATAATAAATCTTAGATTTATTAAGTTATCGGCAATAAACACAATAGTTTATGCCAGTAAACTTATATCTAAAAGAAAGTAGTTTATAATAATACGTTGCTTGACATACATTATAATTTATTCATGTTTTTGAGCAAATCGATTAAACAAAAATCTAAGTATACAATATACAACATCACCATGTTTTACTTTGAAAGTACACGCCTATCATTGATATATTTATCCAGTTGACACTTACTTATTATTAAATTGTTAATGAGAAAAAGAACGAAACCAGTTTATCGGTTTAAAATTCAACTCTTTGTTCAAGAGAACAAGGCACTGTTTACTAGCTCATCTATGTAAAACTTATATTGTTGTAGAATATCATCGTATTATTTTGCTGGTATAATTATTGCTAATTGTTAAATAAAAAAGGAAAATAGGTGCTATTTCAATATTCCTGGTAGTATTTAAGAATATTGTCTGACGTGAACATATTCTGTTCATTCAGTGCTTTTCAAAATGCAGTAAGGATCGCGAGACAGTCGAATATGTTATTTTATGAAATGTTTGCAATCTGGAAACGTCTTGAATTCTCTACATGAATTTTCATAGACCATAGGCTGAATATTTCACTGAATGCAACAGTCAGCTGAGTTTTGAATTCGATTGTAGAGAAACAAATACCACCTTTTTTATCTTGCTAGATAATTACAGTTCACACGTGACACCAAAGTGACTCGTCTAATATAATTTGCCATTGTCATATGGGAAATGAACACGTTGGTCAATTACACTGCTTTGATTACATTCTTGACTCGAGTGATTCTTTATTGATCGACCAATGTCCGGCTGATGACTTTCTTATAGATTCTAGAGCACGTCCTAACACCCGTAGATCATTTAATGGTCAAGTCCACATTAAAAAATAAGTTTGGAGTGCACTTGCCTTTTGTTTTAAGTTTAGTTTAAACTTAATTAAGAACATCTGTATTATATCATATTTGCTAAGTCAGTCTTGTTGGCTCTCTAGTGAGAGTGAGTGTGTTCGTGTCGTTTGAGGTAAATCAGAAAACCCAGAACAATAAATTCAAGGCTTTGTGACCATATACCAAACTCACTAATACCAAGGCCGGGAATCGAACCCGAAACACTTTTCAGAGTAAAGGTAGACTCTGTGTGTTGAAGGTCACCGTTCAAATGTTTGAATTCCCTTCATAAAATTATTATCATATCTCATAAACTTGCTCATTTGTTCTGAATCTAGCTAATGATAGGAATTAAGCAATAACGACTACAATATTGCACGTGCTTTATTACTATATCACAATCGTCCAGTAATAAGTGCGTGTGATTTTAAAGTGCGCTGGTAATGTGTTACCCTGTTGTTACCCTCTCCTTTTCTCCTTTCATTTACGATACATAGGTCAGTCAACATTTCAGCTTTGTGTGTCTGAAAGACCTTGGGAAATATCGTAAATAGTCAGTAACATTCTTTCGCTTTTTATCAAAATGGTAAATGAAGATTTTCAAAAAACAATTTATTTTTCTAGAGCGAGTAAAATGTGCCTTTGGCCACTGGAAATGACCTGATGTAATTTTGAAACAAAATATATCCAATGTACCACTATGTACTTGTCGTGAAACACTCACTATTGCCTTCACGCGTAAAATGCACAAACAAACATGATACAAAAATGTCGTTTGTATGATACAGCACGGGAACATAATAGTTTATTTGTTACAAAACGGAATAAAAACACGTCCTCGAGCATAATCATAGGTTACAGCACGGAACAGAAACACGTTATCCAACACATTTATTTGTTACAACACAGAATAATAACAGGTCCTCGAACATAATCATAGGTTACAGCACGGAACAGAAACACGTTATCCAACACATTTATTTGTTACAACACAGAACAATTGCAGGTTATACAACACATTGAATTGTTACATCATTTAACAATAGTAAAACGTACTTGCACATATTCGCAAAAATAAACCATTAGACTGAGTACACTATGCCTCAGTTCGAAAGATATACTATGGAATTTATCGGAAGTCTTTGGTCAGCACCAATTCTATGTGAATCATTATAAAATATACATATATTATGAACTGAAAATGTAAAGGAGTCTTGAAAAAATGTCAGCCTTTTTACACATAATAAAAGGTTTCATGTTTTGTGCATGCTTCGTTCTTCATAGCTTGTTTTTCTCAACCTGCATGTACTGCAATATTGGTCCGTCATCACGCTGTCTTGCTGGTTGCTGATTAACAACAAAAGAATGCAGTAACTTCATCCCTTAACTATATTTGCCTTTGTCATTGAATTAACACTCGTCTGACAGAATTCGATTTTTGTTTTACATCTGAGAATGGACCTTTACAATTTGGCTAGACCGTGTCATCCTAAAAAGTGGTTCAATATCATATCTTTTTTTGTTCGATGGAGTATTAGAAAAACAAGTGAAACAACCACGTATTTCATCAATTCGAACCATTCAGGATAATCAATATACTAAAAATACTAAATCATGTATGTTTATATATATTCTTAACATTAAACACATTTGTTTTATTAAGCGGTTTTAATAGTCATTTTTATTTTCTAATAGACCGTGGCATCTCAATATGGTCGACGATTTAGCGTAATGTTTACAGACTGCGGAGACAACTTATGTGTATTTGATTTTTAAAAAAAAGATAAATTTGGTTAATCAAACCTATTTATGACTTTATTTGTACCAACATGTCTATGTTTCTTCATAGTTATGGCGTCATATGAGATCACAACTAGAACTGTTAGGCATGAAACAAAAATTGTCGAAGGCAATAACATCAAACGCGAACATACAACGAAACAAACCTACAGGGAGAAGACCAGTATTTAAAAATGGAATAACCACTTTTGGAAGGCAAAATAACAATGAATAAGGGACAAACACGTACAAATACCACAAACATACCACACACGCATCAAAACAGCTTTAGCGATAAAAGGTGGGATTACCGCATTGGAACGGTCAGTGAAACTCGATCTCACTGGCAAGCGAGACTACCTATGGTTAAAACCATACTCTTCTTTTATATTCATACTCTAAATATTAAATGGCCTTTAATAATAATATATGTCATGAATGATAGGCAATGTAATAGTAATTGATAATAACATAAAACCAAGATTGCTTTTCAAAAGTTTTTGTATTTTTTATTACTTTGTTAATTAATTACAATTGTTCGTTTTCGTTCATGTCATCATTCCGTTTTTTCAGTGTTGTCCACTAAAAGCATCGCCATACAATAGAACATGTTTGTCTCTAAAAGAAAAACCTTGAATAAACGCCCTATTTTGGGAGGGTCATTTTGTTTTGATGCAGAATTAATTTTGTATTCATCGTCGCATGTCGGCATTAAACCAAACTAAAAGCTTTATTTAGTTTCCCAAACGAATGAATCGATTCGCTAGAAATTCAATTTTCTCGAGGTTGAATGAAGATGTACATTTTTACTGTGGAGAGATACCTATACAGGAATAAATGATAACCACATCGGCACGAACAATATGTAGAATATACATGCTTTACGGACTATCACTGACGGAAAATCATATACATCAATTAAAACGGTAAATGTGTTTATCAAAAGAGCATAATTAACTACTTGACGTTACACAATACAAACTCTGATGAAAAGCGATACGACGGAAATGTGAACACATTGAAAAGTGAGGGGTTTCGCAGAAATTCCTTTGTTTGCTCAAACCCTCAATATGTGGACTATTTTAATATTTTATTTAAATAGATAATGTTAAAAAAAACAACATATTTTATTTTCATGCTGAATCATGACGGTTGTATATAGACGAGCGCCCATTTATTACAAATAATAAAATTTGGTAAAAAAGTAAAATAAATCTATATTTGTATCAAAGAATCGTACATAAAATAACCTTCTCTCATACACGCATGACGCATTCCAATTGGTTATAAAAGGTCACATGATCAAGTTTAATGTTCCATTCATCCGATAAACTACATCCTATTTCACTGGAAAATTGCGAATCTATCACATTTAAAGAGAAATACTATTTAAACTATTGCTTTCCATAAAAAATATTGTAATGTAGCTCTGCATTACGCCTGGTTATGTGCAAAATCGCTGATTAATAAAATAATCAGACACATTTCCCACATTCTAAAAATAAGTTCCTTGCATAAATGAGACAGCGCAGAGTTTGTAATACATTTTGATAAATCAGTGTATGAAAAACAAAAACGTAACAATGAACATTTCTTAAAATCAATGCTGACTGTGTTTTTTGTATTTAACAGCAACGACAATCTCTTTCATAACAACATTCAAAATACGTTTATTAGGAACGCGTTTGAAGAACTAAGCATGCATAAACATGAAGTTACTTCTTTGGTTACAATCAACCATTACTTAGTATGATTACGTGGTGAAAACTTTACCGGATTTGTATCAATACATCCTCAGCTACTAACAGTGTTACTATTTCTACCATATTTATATCCTGATCTTTTTTATGTATTTGCCGAGTGTATATGCATATTCATAAACAAAGAGTATTTGATAGTAAATCTTGATATTTCGTTGTAACTTTTTTAAACGATATTTAAAACACAAACTGAAAATATAAAAGATCAGCTGAAGTATAGCTATCGTTTTTCGTATTTGTACTTTTGATCATACTTTTTTCAGTCAAACACGTTTCATTGTTTTTATTTAAACAAAAATACTATCTATCGATTGACATTAATTTTTAAAAGAATAGCGATATATATCATTCTATAAGGATCCTTTTTGATAATCAATTATTTAAAGATAAAGGCGAAACAGCTTATGTTACACGAACTTATTAAAGAAATAAAACGAATGTGAGTTTTGTTTGTGGTCACCAAGCCGGACAACTCCGTTCCCTCAGGGGACTTCGGTTTAACATATAACACAATATCACACTGTCGCGTACATCATAAAGACGAGAGTGATCAATATAATAATGCTATGACTTGTTTAACTTACGGGATGAAAACAAACAAAAACATGCCAACGCAAGAAGGATTATAAAAACTCTCTGAAAAGGAACAGACGCGGGAAGTAATGAACAAAAACAAATTGAAAAAAATTAAACAGCTGAACTGTTGAGTCCCCTAGTCATTAACACCAAACTTTTGTACTATTATGTCTTACAACATACTTTACAGAATTTTCCATCAGAAATACTGGCTTCCTTCCTTTAAAACAACGTTTTGATATTAAAAAACACCATTTCGACAATAAACATTAGCTCTGAAAGAAAACTATGCTACATCCACTTCTTTGTTTTTGTATCTGGATGAATACATTTTAAGTAGTAGGCAATGGTGCCTATTGTTACCAGAGTATACACGTCCTTGTATTTTCAACAGCTTGTTTCGGTATTTTGATTAAAAGTGGTCCATGGCGATGGCATTTAAGACAATTTCCCGGAGGCTTTACAGACAGACAATGCTCTTGAAGGGAACGGTCAAATAACAGCAACAAAACAACCTGGCTGTTGAAGCCGACTGTGTCCCAAGGGACTGCTGCTGGAGGTCTATGTGATGCATGATTCCGATGATATACAATGTTGAGTGATGTTCAATTGAGCGAAAGAACTTCATGTTAATCAAATATACTCAGTCAAAAAAGAAACGATACCTAGAAACTTGTATACTTTATTTCTTCTCTCTATGACACTTTTCTGAAATATTTTTTAAATTCAATGTTTAACAACCATTTAAATACAATTTCATAACATCAGTAGAAAACTATCAATCCTGGCAGATTATTTGCTGCTGTAACAACGATAATGCGAAAACTCAATTCACAAGTAATCGGTATCTGGTATGTCCCCCATGTGCGTCTCTAACTGCAATACAGCGACGTTGCATTGAGCGAATCAGTGTCTTAATCGTCCCCTGTTGTATTGCTGCCCACTTGTCGTGCACAAAACGTGTACGTTCATTAGCGTTTTGAGGATAACACCGTCGAACACGGCGTTTCAACACATCTCATAAAATGCTCGATTGGAGACAGGTCAGGTGAAAATGCAAGCCATGGAAGAACTTCTCTCCTGACGGTAGGTGGTTGAAACTCGTTGTCCTGTTGGAACAGAGTAACGTTCGGATTGACGTTGATAAATGGTGCAACAACTGGCTCCAATATCTCAGTTCGATATCGCTGTCCTGTTAGCCTATCTTGCACTTCCCCAAAATGGGTTTGAGATTGAAAGGATATTCCACCCCATACCATAACGTTAGGTCCCCAAAATCGATATTGCTCTGACGTACACATGCGTCCGAAAATCGATCGTTGCGTCTTCTATAGCAACTAATGCGTCTATCAGTATGATCCAAGCAAAACCGCGATTCGTCGCTAAATAACACGGTGTTCCACTGTTGTTGAGTCCGACGGTGTTGTTGGTCGACCCATTCCCGGCGTTTACATCGACGTTCTGCTGTAAGGCACGGGCCGTTATGAGGGCGTCTAACCCTAAGTTCATGTTCGGCAAGCCTATTTCTGACCATTTGAGCACATATCCTGGCATTGGTACGTCCAGGTGTTATAGCTGCGGTGGTCGTTGCCGGCAAAAATCTGTAACGTAGATGTGATGTCCTCATTTAGCGGTCTTGCACAGGGGTCGTTACTCGCGGCCTGCCATATCTATGGCAATTATTAACTGTGCCAAGTATTCAATAACGACCTGCCAGACGAGATTTTGTCACACGGGACACACCAAAACGTGCAGCGACGTCACTATGACGTGCACCTGCCTGTAGCATACCAATAGCCCGATTACGTTCATCAGTAGACAAACGTGGCATACTTGTGACGAAAGAAACCGGATAATTAATGTGTTTTTCTTCAACTGTACTTCAACCCTTACACAAATTATTATTCACGTTAACTCAACATGTACCATGTACCTCGTACCCCGTGCAGCACGTGAAAATCTAAAGCTATTTCGTTTACTCAAATGCTTCCATGAATTTAGCTAATCCCTATAATTTACATTTACGAACTATAACCACTTAATTTAGTTAACTTTTAAGGATATTTATTTATTTTTATAGAAATAATTGAAATATAAATACGGTATCGTTTCTTTTTTGAGTGAGTATATATGTTTTAACGACCGCTTGGTTATTACAATATATGCGTACTGTTCTCGTGAGTGTCTTTGACAGTCTCCGATTGTTTTTCAACTGTTTAATTCGTAAGCGCTGAAGACGACACTCCATTCACTTATACCATTGGAATACAACTAGCTCAAATGTTGTACCCTTAAGTAAAAAAACAATATAAATCAAGCAATTGTAACATAATGTCTGACAACATAATTTAATAAAAAAGAAAATCTCTTTGAAGTACAGACTTACTGCTGTTAAATCCGCTTTCTGATTACAGGACCACGTTGACAATTAAGATTAAATCTAAAACATAATAATTATGTATGCAGTTTTCTGTTTCTGTGTTCGAGTGAATACAAGTCCAATGGGAAGTGTTGCCATTTGCACTCAAAGAGATACGTTCTTTTTATTTTCAACAGCTAGGTTCTGTGCTTTGATGAAAAGTGCTACATGTTAATGGCAGTATGGACTTTTTCCCTTAGGCTTTGCAGACAAACTCTGCTCTTGCGTTCTATGCTGTAATGGCCTTTAATGAAAGGAACGGTACAATAACAGCAACAAAAATACTTTTATAACCGACCTGTGTCACATGAATATGATGGTGGGGGTGTCTGTGATTAATGTGTCCAATGATTTATAATGGAAAGAAGTACGCAACGCACTGAATGAAACTCATATTATATGTCATCAAACCTACTTCATAGACCGATTGGTTTTGTTTTTCTTGCAATCTCACATACAACCGTTATTTCCATGCCATGTGGTTGCTATTGTGATAACGATAAACTGTACAAGTTATCAAAGCATGTTGGTTCTGGACTGTTCTGTAATGATATTATATTTCTCCAGGCAAGATCTATTTGACCTTGTCTGTATTTCAATGGCAAAAGTGAATTCATGAAATCAACAATGGCAATGTGAACATTCTCCTGCAATATGTCTAAACTAGGCCGTAAGTTATAAACCAAGCTGAAGCGGGTCGAAAATAGCTTGCACTGCTTTATTATAATCTGTTAAATGGTTCCGTATGTATTCAACAACAACTTGGACTGTAAAGATTTCTTACCAACTTTTAAAAAAGAAAATAACAATCAGCCTCAACATAATGAATAAATCGGTATAAGACATTGTCCATACAAGAATACATCATCAAATTTAACAGTATTTTGGTATATAGTTTAAAAAGTTAGTAAACATTTTCAAAACATGAACATTGTTCTTTATACAGATGACAAGGGTTCTCGTTCGCTTTCTTTGAGCTATACGTTAATGCAGGGTAAACAAATTATAAACGCCATTATACGACCCAAAAAGAACTAGATAATGTAATTATACATTTGGGAAATTAAAAGATATGAGATTTTTTCTTTTTTCTTTTAAATTTCATTCCGACAAATAGCGACGAATACAACTAACATTCGGCATAAACATACTGAACATTATGTAGATAATGATTTCAGTTTCGCACAAGAAGAAGTACCTTCTATTGCAACAAGTTTGAGGTTAATTTATTTTCTACCAAAAACGGAAATGATGACGTCTTTATGGATAGCTAAGTACAGACAAAGCGAAAGAGATAACCAATTTGATATTCAGCTGATTCAAATGACTATGCACACGAAAATGCGTACACCTAGCAAAGATAATAATAAGGATTGTTGATTTACTCCCCTTGGTCTGTACTTTAGATTTGTCTATAAAAAAACAATACCAAATAAGTGTATCTTTAAAATATCAAATGGATAAAAACCGACACATATTTGTTGAAAACAATTTTTTCTCGTTACATAAGTATATCTGATGAAAAGTTTTATATGATATTTTTCTTACTCTTTAATGGTAACAAACTGTTTCTTGTACTTTTTGTTCTTTTAGTCGATTAATTTTATAATTAAGATACACATTTGATTGTGATTTTTCGACGTCTTGCTGAAATCCAATCTCTTATGTTATATATGCATACTTCTTCTGGTCGATTGACAGTAAAGCGAACAAAAGGAGGAAAACCAATTCAAAGTACTCAGAAATTACTGAAATTCGTTTTGATTGTGTCTTGCAAATCTGAATAAGTAAACTTTTTATTTTTAACAGTGGTATTTCTACGAATATCCTGACTGGAAATTTGAAGGAGAGAGTTAATTAAATCCTGTTGAACAATCAATACGTTTATAGGCCAAATCAAACATGTGCAGCGTTGTATCAATGGTTTTCATAAAAGAGGAAATAGTTAATGCGAATATATGAGAATGACGTCATGGTCAAAATTGAAAACATACCCTTTCGGTTAATTGCAGAGGTAAAAACGATATAATTGTATTTCTTTCATGCTTTTCGATGAACTATGGGGTTTTATCAGTGAAATTACAACAGTGAAAATATCAATATGATATTTTTACTGCAAAATAAGGAGTGAAAATTTCAACTTTCAGAACTACTTTTAAAATCCTTTGTCGTAACCCTTGATCAAAACAGAACACTACACTTTGAACCAGAAAAGGTTGGCAAAAATGTTTAAAATTTAAGGAAATGTTTAATAAATTTAAATAAATATATATTTGGAAATTAACAACTTACTGTTTATTACCGGTTATCCCGTTTTTCAAACGTTTTCTTCATCATGAAGCTGATCGAATGTTCGAACATTTGCTTTCATACCAAACAAATTACCTTGTTATATTATTTTGTTTTCCAAGGCGGTAAACGATACTGATCAGCCGCATTCACATAATTATCATTATCAAAGAGAATGGATATACATTATTCAGAAATATGCTTTTGTAAAACACCAAAACGGAGAATATTCTATATACATATGCATCATGCCATCTTTCAAAAGTATTTCTTCGTTGAAGCTACTGTATGAATCATAATGACGAGTAATAATAACACGCTTAATTGGATGCCTTAATACAATGGTGCCGTGTTGCCGTTTTCTAGCAGCTTAGATTAAGAGCTTAAAAGCTTATTAATTACTAAATATCTTAATCAACTCATTCTTGCTTCAGCCTAACATGGTTCAATATTAATTTTACACTGTTATGATCATATTCTCTCGTTGATTATATTACTGTAGATTATTGGTCAAATGCAAAAGTGATATTTCAAGCAAAAATATAATACCCATTAATTTTAATTTACAGTTATTAATATCGTTAAGACCCGAGTTATTCACAAGTAATGGTGGTTTTAACCGAGCAGGTAGTACCAATGTATATATTTGAAGATATTACAACTACATTTCTCACTCGTGTCAAAGTATACATCTGTCTACTATCGATCTGCTGCCTCTTTAGCATATATGTACAAATCAAGAACGAATCCTTTCGAAAAGATTGCAGTTCACTGCCAAACATTATCCCGAGCGTAATATTTCAATGAAATGCCTATATATGTATACATATACCCTGTTCACCTCATTGTCGAATATCCTATACTTCTAGCCGGAACGCAATATTCACCTCTAGCGTCTGTTATTTTCTTGATAACGTCTTTAATCAATCGCATCATACGTAATAATGAATGGTCTTTGAAATTTTGTTTGAAACGATGTCTTCCATAATTTCAATGTTTGAAATATTCAAAGGCCTCTTCGCATGTTCCTTGTACGGTATGAATACTTTGATTAATAGACGCTTCCCATAACTTAAACATAAATATGACCAGGTATGTCATAATCTATGTATTAAAATATGAAGATCTGAAAAATATTCAATTGTTGGACATTGGTTTTAAGACACGAACAATATTAAGTCGTATCGATCGTTGAGATAATTTGCAAGCCGTTCAAATAAGTCGTACGCAACTGTACCAACACGTACAAAACGAATAATATTAAAAGCAAAACGTGTTTACAAGATTGTTTTGATATATATGTTTTAAAACCATAAACGACACTGTGAAACAAAGAAGAGGAGTAGGTAAAACCAGATAGATATTGAAACCGATTTACCTCCAGCGTTGCTGCTTGAGAAAGAAATGTTATATTGCTTATAGGATATTTGAACGTTCGCTAGCCGATTCCAAAATAGAATATATAACTGTGTTTTGAAGCTTCATACAACACTTTTGTTTCCACTCGCTTTAATCACCAGCAACTAGCATCGCGTTTCGTGTTAAATTATCGTGAAACATTGTCTAACTATTTTATTTCAAAAATGTCTTGAATAAATAACGATAACACTTTGATTTGAGGTTTATTTCTGATATTACAAACCAATGAAACTTTAAAAGGATAAACATGGTAGATTCGTGAAAATGGAAGCGTCTAGGTGATAAAAAATCGTTCTTTCTTTACAAATGGATAGAAGGTTTAAAATATCGAATCATGATATGATAACACGCATCCGTTGGTTGCTTCTGAAAATAAAACACAAATGCCAAGTTCGCATTCACTTCCTGTTATTCGAAAGAAGCGACATTTACTAATGCGCAGTAACTAGACGAAATAAAATATATTTTAGACGAACACCTGATAACTGTAACAATATAAGTGTGGACATATGCTACTAGAACACCATGGATATTTTTCCAGCATACATTGATGCGGTGATTAAGGTGTATTTTGGACTTTTAGTGACATGCGTAACATCAGCAACAGGTATGCGCCTTTATTTCGTTAACGTGAAATTGATAAGCTCAAACTAAATATTTGAATATGTGAATATACTTAAAAATAACCCAGAGCGTATAAAAGTTGTATGAATACTCGTATATAATCAATAATGAGGAAAGCGTAATTTATTCCAATGCATACAAACATTTGGGTTTTTTTTCCTTGAGACATAGACTTTGTTATAATCTTTTTTGAGACAAAAACAAGATACTTTACTTCTTCGAACAAATTGATTGATTTTGTATGTTATTGTTTATCATTAATAATAAATCTTAAATTTAATAAGTTGTCGGCAATAAAAAAAAATAGTTCATGCCAGTAGATTATATCTGAAAGATTGAAGTCTGAAATATAGGTTTCATAGACAGGCAACACAATTAGTTCATGTTTAAGAGCAATATATATTACACACGATAGTATACGATTGACATCATAACCATTACTACCTCTTTTTTTACACGCCTTTCATTGATATATCTATCAATTTAACACTTTTTATTTGTCTGTTATTGAGACATAGAGCAAAATTCCAGGTTTCGGTTTTAAATTTAACTCATATTAGTAAGTATCACTGTAGAGTTAACCAACTCATCTATTAGAAATACAAATATGTTTGTGAAATATCGTTCCAATAATTTTTACTAGTAAAATAATTGCTATATTATTTGATTTATTTATTATTTGTGATTTTATGTTTTATCTATTTGGCGTTTACCCAGTGCCATTAGACCGGGCTTATACTTTTACTACTGAGCTTGTTTCTGTAGCTTTTGGCATACATATTGAGTCTCAAAACCTTTGTGTTTGAAAGGTTGTTGACTAAAAAGATGCTCGATCAAAAGCGGATTGCCTTGCATGTTTATAATCTTAATCTTTTATGCTATATTAAACTGAAAGTCGTCGTCGTTGGACTGTCAAATTTGGTTTGTTTATTTTGTTTATGTTTGCAAACCTTTACGATCTGGAAACGTCTTGAACTGCGATTTAATTTGTCTCAAAATAATTTTCAAAAGCCATACGCTGGTAATGAAACTGAATTCAGAAGTGCATCTGGCTAGATGATTACAGACCACACATGACACCCAAGTGACTCGTCTTATAGAATTTACCATTTTTATATGTGAAATTAACACGTTGGTCAATCAAACTCTTTAATTACATTCAATACTCGAAGGATTCTTTAATGATCGCCTAAAGTCCGGCTGATGATTTTCTAATAGGTTCTAGAGCAGATGTTACATTTAATGGTCTTTTATTTACTAAGGACTTGGAATTTGCAACACTTGTGGTATACTCAAGTGTTACATGAGCTCTGTAATAAATGTATTCAACATTAAACAAGTGGAAGTCAACATCTGTTAATGAAGTTTGGAGTGGACGTACGTTTTTATTAAGTTAAGATTAAACTTCTTTTAGAATTGATTGTACTTTCTTATATCCTTTTTGCTTAGACAGTCTCGATACGATATTAAGAGCGAGTGTGTTCTTGTGGTATGGTGTAATTTAGGAATTTCTGAGAAAACCAAACTCACATTCTCTAACGCATGGAATCGAGTCCGGGGACAACTAGGTGAGACACGAGTGCGCTAACCACTGCGCAAAGCAGATAACATATTTCAATGCGGTTTGGAATAATCTTTCTTTTTTATTTTACATTTGCATTATATGTTGCTGATTTTATTTTTAAAACTTCTTTTTTAATTGATACTTTATTTTTTTAATATTAATAGTTGTCAATCTCTTAGATGAATATAATTAACAAGTGTAAAAATGTTGTACATAAGTTATACAGAAAAACAGGCATCGGGGCAATTTCTTTACTTGTCCTCTCAGGATTTAATAATTTTGACTATTGCCAGACAGGCTCTTTAACAAACGTTTCATTGCATGACATGTGAATAGAAATAAATTAGGTTTTCACAAATAATTTTAAAATGTAAATAATGCTAATGTCTGTTAAAATTCGATGAGGCGCTTGCCATTAGTACTGAAATGATTAAGGCGGACTACTATTCTACTAAGTTTCTCTCATAGATTGATATTTCCATTTCAAAACAATATTGCATTTTACACTCAGTATTATCGGTTGGATTATATTAATAACCAATATAAAATTCGTTTTATTATGAACAATGAATTTTTGATCAATAATACAGTTGAAATTGGTTTACATAAAATATATATACACCCAGAAACCTTTAAAAGCTGCGTAACGTAATCTGTGGGTTGAAATACGTCTTCTTTAGACATATTTGAATCATTAATGACTACAGAAAGAGTGGGCCGAGAAAAGTACTCAGTCGATAAACCGTTCTAGTTTGTGTCTAACCTTCATAGCATTATCATTGTATCTAATATGCTTGTAAATCCTGCATCTTACTAAGAATCCAAATGAAGTTTTCCATTCATTAAAAGTTCCCACCTTCGTCAACATTTCAGATTTGTTTTTATATACGGACCTTTGGGAAATATCGTTAATTGTCAGTAAGATACTTCCGGGTTTTATCTAAATAGAAAATCAAGCTTTTCAGGAAACTATTTTTCTATCTTCAGCGAGTAAAGTTTTAGTTTGCCCACTGGAATTGGCCTGATTGGGGATATTGAAACGAATTATATCCATTTGTAATGATTCTACCTATCTATAGGTGCTGGTGTGGCCAAACAATTCAATAAAAATATACTTGAGGTATAATAAGATTCCATCAGTGAAACGTATTACGAGAGACAAACATATGTGAGTTACACGATAGATGACATGCTTTTATGTTACTTTTGCCCTAACGCGTATGAACAATGATGCATGTTTCTGGCAAATAGAACAATTTCCCGGAGGCTTAACAGACAGACGTTGCTGTTGTATTCTATGTTGCGACAGGTTTTAATGAAAGGAAAGGTCAACTAACAACAACAAAACAACTTGGATGTGTCACTCGAGTGTGATGCTCCAGGCCTATGGGATGCATGTTTCCGATGATAAACAATATTGCGAGATGTGCAATTCAGCACATTTCAGTTGTCCTTTTCGTATTCTTCGGCAACTAGGACTCTAAAAGTTTCATTCAAGAATATTGTATTTCATCGATTTTAGTGCAATGATTATTTTCGAATGATGATATCAGATATTTCAAATATACTCTGACTTAAAGTTTAATGATTGACCAGGCTGCTTTGTCTTCCTATTTCTTATTGAATTTGCATAACCACACATTGGGTAACCTGACAAACGTTCGTTGTTCCATTCATTCATTTTATTCAATGGATGATTGATATGTTTACAAACTTTCTCTGTGATTATGTTTGAAGAAATACAATCATAACCGAATTATCGACATTAATTATATTCTTTACATCAGATGTATCGAATAAGTTTCTTTCTGAATAGTATTTTTGAACAAAAGTGGCGAGATAGCTTAACGGACCAAATTAATACTCATTCGGTAATAGTCCCATTCATGTTAAAAAAATACAAATGCCCACGAAACAATAATGTAAAGATTACCTAGTAGTCATAAAATACCAGAAATAAAGAACAATTCCGTTAGAACATTGCACCACAAGCGAGTGTCAATGCTTATCTGTGTAAAGGGTTTTGCAAAGTGATCATTTTAGCAGATATTTGGACTTGCTTCATGTATGCGTACTGTGTCTTCGACGCTGAAGACGACACACCATTCATTTGTTCAAATGGATTAGAAATAGCTCAAAGTGTATTTCCTTCAGTACAAATACATAAATCAAGCAAATGTAATATTTTGAATGACAACTTCTTATCAAGAATGTACTTTGAGGTACTGACTTACTGCTGTCAAATGCAAATTCTGATAACAGGACCACGTCGACAATTAAGATCAACTCTGAAAAAAACTCATTTTCCATGCAGTTTTATTCTTTCTGTATTTGAGTTAATACAATTCCAATGGGCATTGATGTCGTTTGCACTCAAAGAGATACGTTCTTTTTATTATCAACAGCTAGGTTTCATAATTTGATGAAAAGTGGTGCATGTTGATGACAATTAAAACTTAGGCAATACAAACAAACGGTGTTGTTGCGTATTTTGCGGCCTTTGATGACATTAACGGTAAAATAATAGCAACAAAACCACTCTCATAACCAACCTGTGCCACACGAGTATGATGATAGAGGTGTCTGTGATAAATGTGTCCAATGATTGATAATGGAGAGAAGTGCGCAACGCACTGAGTGAAACACATAATATGTCGTCAAACCTACTTCATAGACCGATTGGTTTTGTTTATTGCAGCCTCGCATAAACCTGTTATTGCCCTTTCATGTGGTTGTTATTGTGAAAACGATAAAATGTTCATGTTCAGGTTAATAATACATGTCGGTTCTGGACTGTTATATATCTTTTACAAGCAAAGATGTATTTGACCTCGTCTGTATTCCAATGGCAAAGATAAATGTATGAAATCAACAATTACAACGAAATCACCCTGAAATATGTTTCAAATAGTATGCGAATTATAACCCCAGCCTCAACATGATAAAGACATCTGTAAGAAACATTTTTCACACAAGAACTCATTATCAAATTAAACAGTTGTTGACATATATTGTAGAGATAGATATTTCGAAACAAGCATAATGAATTAAACATTTTCAGAACAGGAACATTGTTCCTAAATGCAGACGGCAAAGGTTATTTTTACCTTTCTGAAACAACACGCGTAGCAATATTAACAAGAAATACTTGCCATTATCTCCCAAAAAACAAATGTAATTTAAGACTAGAACTGCACGTCGCGATCTGAAAAGAAGTAAATACTCTAATAGTACATTTGGGTGATTAAAAAATATATGCTACTTCTTTTTCTTTTAAATGGCATTCCAACAAATAGCGGTGAAACCAAAACACAATCGAAAACCTAAACATCCTGAAGATTACGAGTTTCAGTTTCGCACAAAACAAGTGTGAGTAGCGTGGTTATTACCTACAAAAAACGCAATGGTGACGATTTAGTGCAGACAAAGCGAACGAAATAATCAAATTGGTATATAGCTGATACAAATGTTTGTCGGGTGTTCTTGATAGAAGGAAGAAAATAAATCAATAAGGAGCTGAACCGTCTATTTTATATGTTATTGTGCTACAATTGTCAAAACACAATTCAATCAAGCTGTTTCGCAGACTTAAATGGAAACACCGCAAGATTGGAAGAATTTATGTATACCCTGTTTTTGTCATTCGGAGACATCAAAGTGTAAGGAGCTTATGAAAGTTGCTAAACACACGAACACACACATATAGGGCCAAGTGTTATAAGGAAATAATGAGAGCGGTTTGAAGGAGTTCATGCTATTATTTTCGGTTTAAGGCTTTTCACTTTTTCGCAAAATATAAGTCCAGGGTCCATATACTCTATCGTATTGAGTCCGAGGTTTAGAATTTGGCTCAGAAAACTGAATTTTTAAAAGTTTCAAAATGTCTACAATGAAACTCATTCGTCAAAGTATGTATGGCTGATTGAAGAAAATATTATTTGTGACAAATGCAGCAATGTTTATCAATTTATTATTTTGCTGTATAAATATGTCAGATGTACTGCTTTTTATGAAAGACTTCTGCTTCTTTAATGCTTACTAAAATTATATTGTACTTTACGTATGTTTAGTCGATCACTTTATTATTAATATGCACATTTGCTTATTGTTTTTCGACGTTTTGCTAAAATTCAATCTCTAATATAAATATGCATAATCCTTTTAGCCGGCTGACAATAAGCTGAGCGCATCGAGGGAAAAGGCGATATCGAAGTTAACAGGAATAACTGAAATTCGATTTAATTGTGTCTTGCAAATCTGAATAATTAAAATTTCATTTCAAACAGAGACATTTCTGCTAGCAACTTGACCTGAATTTCGAAGGAGAGTGTAAATAAAACCTGGTGAACAATAAATTCGTTCATTACCTAATCAAGCTTGTATATTGATGCAGTATATTATTTTTTTATAAAAGGAAATACCTAATGCGAATATAAGATAAAAGCCATGCTCTAAATTAGTTACATACCTATTTGCTTAAATGCAGCGGTAAAAACGAAAAGATAGTATTTTATTATTTAAGAAAGCACTTCCAACCATAAACAGTCGTGCTCTGTACACTAACAGTAAACTTCCGTTACGGTTGCGCCAGATGAGCTTTGATGGACACTTTTATATTGTGCGTGCTGTCAGAGATCCAGAGTTATTTGAAAGCATAATGAAGAAAGTGTGTTCCGTTTGTGATATTTGAAGCGAAATCTCTTTCAAGTTATATGATAGTTTGCCGTGTGAATAAATATGGTCACAGACGATGTTGACTCCGATAGTACTGCTCGTTTGATTTTCTGTGTATCTTTGATATTTAGTTCATCGTCAGTTCGTGAAAAAAATGTTGTCATTTAAACTCTTAAACGATTAAACTCTTGATGAGAAAAATAGATAGATACTTTTACTTGATAATATGCCCTTTACTTACATCGATTATTAAAGCACTCTGGGAATTGATACACAACAACAACAACATAATGTGCAGATCCGGGCTTTAAGTGCCTACATGGAGTTTCGCCATGTTATATGCAAATGTTCTCAATATAACGAAGATCGTGATCTTGACAATGTTTTGTTTTGTACAAAAACATAGTCATTAGCTCTCTGTTTTCTGAAAAGGTAGGCAGTTTTGATAATGTTTTAGGAAGAGTGAATGCATGTTACTAATAATTTCAGTATTTATCAAGGGAGTTGCTTCAGACAAAGGCTAATGTAGAGTTCGATATTGTATGAGTGTTTTTATTTAAGATTGATGAATCGGATACTGCGCAATGTAGCAGTTGTCAGTAATGTGACCTAGTGTCTTTTAATAAACGACTTGCACTCGTAAATATTATCATTAGACCACTGTGTTTAATATTGTGGGAGGCCTTAATGGATTGATGACAATAAAACTGCAAGATATAACGATTTGTCAATTACGTACGAACTTGCCGTTCAATAATCTATCATTGCGTACGTTGAAAATGTTGCTAGCTTACATTAAAAATAAAGTAAAGACCCCAATCGGTTTAAAAAAATAATAGGATAGGGTTGCTATCATATCTGTAGCAAATATAAAGAATTTCACTTGTTTAAATGTAGTAAAGGCACTGATATTACAATTACCAATGCATAGAATGAAATAACGTTGCGTATATGTGAAACCTGTTTTTTAACTTTAATGCCAAATTTCTTTATACAAAATTCAATAAACATTAAGTCTAAATAACAAAAAGCGTTTATGAATAAGGGACGCATTTGTATTATTATCGTAAACATGTTTCCCAATGTTGTAAACGATACTGAAAACATGCACATATATATTAATCATAAGCGCAGAGAATGGTCATGCAATATTCAGATAAGATATTGTTTAACCAAAACCACAATACTTTATGGATACATATACATCCTACAATCTTTCAAACGAATCATGAGCAAAGTATTTTCCTCGTTAGAACTATTGTTGAACGTTCCAGAATGACCGGTAATAGTAACAAGCGTAATAATACATCTGATACCTTAATACAATTAACCAGTGGATCATGGTGCTATGTTGCTGTTATCTAGCAGCACCGATTCAGGACTTAAAAACGTGTTCAACATTTTCCACTTTAAAGCCTAACATAGTTCAAAATCGTAATTGCTTTTTCTTAGCACTCAAAATGTTTAATGAAACGCCCGATGGAGAATTTTCGTAAAACTGGGGTATCCTCATCAGAACTACTGCGACAGAACACTGTGATAAATATTGTAAAATGTAAAAGTTAGTATTGAACATTATAAATTTATAATTATCGGTTTACATCCATACTTCAACGGCCCTTCTCTTTTACTCTGAACGCTTTTTAATATTGATGTATGTGTGGTCTGTTTGTGTTGTTGGGATGTTTTGTATCTATCGCTTAATGGCTTTCGGGCCATTAACGTGTGCGTCTTAACAGGATGTTTAGTTGCATTTTTGTCTATTGGGCTTGTCCCTCTAGTATTCATTCCGTCATTCGTTGCTGAAAAAACAAAGACAATAATGGCAACATTATCAATATCTTATATCATTGGTTTGCAGTTATTTACGCAAGAATTTGTCCTTTCCAAGACAAAAATTAAAAAAAAAGTTGTAAAAATGGTAAATCTGTGAGAGTGCAGCTTAAATACGTAGAGATGGTTGAGATAATTTGCAAGCCGTTCAAAAAGTCATTAAGACAAGTACTAAACGAACAATATCAAAAGCGAAACGTGTTTAAAATAATACATATTCTTATTTTAAACCATTTACGACACTTTGAAACTTATAAAGCAAGTAGAAACAGATAGACATTGAAAGAATGAAGGTATTTTGTTTCACCTCCAGCGTTGTTTCTTGAGAAAGAAAAGCTATATTGATTATTGGCGCCGCAGTGAAGTGCGCGCCTATTATGGAATGGGAATTTATTTTAGTTAGTGGTAGGAGCGGTTTTTAAGTTGGTTGACAGTTGGGTTTTACTGTTATTTTATAATGATTAAAAATGCAAATGGGTGGCGATTGCATGGGTGTTAAAATGTTATTTATGGTTGAATAGATAGTCTTCAATTTAATTTTAAAGCATCATTTCGGAAGAACGAAAAATAAGTTTAATAACTGTTCCCGATTTGTTTACGCTTTCCGATTGGTTACTTGAAATATCTGAAATGTCATGTGCCGGAAATGTAAAATGTGTGGACCGGTAATTATGTGAATGGGAATAATTATGTTTTGTGTTGTTTTGTTATGTTTACTGCATTGATAAACCATGAGGTAATCTGTTTTCTTTAATCTAATCGATATTGGAATTAAATGTTCACCTAACTTTATTTGCTTATGTGTTGAAGGTGACATTAGTAAAATTTTATTACGATTGTCCCCGAGTCGTAACACATACCGAATGTTGCTATTTTTGGAACCAGAAGGTATTTCCCCGCTATTCATAGGTCAATAATGGAATTTCTACATCGTAGTAGTTGGAAACTCGGGTGATGTTTTTATCATGAATATACGTTTAAAATAAGTAAACACTAAAAGTGCACACTGACAGTTGATTACGATACACCTAACAATTTGAGTCATTACAGTAAAACATGGATTATAAGTGAATTATACGCGTAGGAGAAGATTTTCTGTCGAATAAAACGAATGTCAACAATCGGCATGGAACTGGGATATCCCCCTAAATGATTAGAACTGCAGTGAACAAGAATAATTACTCTATTTCAGCGAATTGCAAGAGTTATTCCCTTTTTTCCTTTTCCTGTCCGTAGCATAACAAGAAAACTACTTTTTGGAATTTCATTAAACATCATTCAATGGTAAAGCACAATAAGAGGAAGTGCAGTGCACAATGACTATAGCTGTATTTCAGCTAATTACAGAATTATTGCCCTTTGCCTCTTTTTCTTGACCAAAGCATTACTTTCAAAATACTCATGGTATTGAAATAAAACTTGGTATATGGATAGGTGGCAATGGCAAATAGTACAGTGCACAAGCACCCTAATTCTGTCGTGTTCATTAATGTACCACACCCCTTATGAAATGTTCAACTTGAAACTCTTCAATTTGAATGCTTTAGCCTATGTTGTTAAGCAGAATACTACAGATATTTTGAGAATTTCATGGATGCGGTTCGATGCATTGTAATATGCTTGTTTACCTTGACATTTCTTGTTTTTCAACATATAACAAATGCATAAACTATTAAACGGCGCCCTTTATGCTTTGCATCAATGGTCTTTCATGTAGGATATTTGTACGGCTGCTTGCAAATTTTAAAATAGTCACGTTCACAGTATTGCTTCTACTCGCTTTAATCACCATCATCTATACTTGAGTTTCGTTTTTAATTAACGTATAGTATTTTTCAAATCATTTGTTTTAAAAGTTTCTTGAATAAATCACAATAACGCTTTAATTGGATGTTTATTTCCTGATATTGACAAAACAATGACACTTTAAAAGGATGAACATGGTTGATTCGTGAAAATGGAAACCTCTTCATGATAACATTTCGTCTTACTTTGCAAATGGATAGTAAATAACAAATGCCAAGGTTTCAAATACCGCATCATGATATTATAACACGCAACAGTTGATTATCCGTGAAAATAAAACACGAATGCCAAGTTCGCATTCACTAGCTGTTAGGAGATAGGAGCGACATTATTTAATCACTCAACAACTTGACATAACGATATATTTTGGATGAATATCTGATTATTGTAACAATAGAGGTGTGGATTTATGCTACTAGAACACCATGGATATTTTCCCAACATTTATTGATGTGGTGACTAAAGTGTATTTTGGTCTTTTAGTTGCATGCGTAACATCAACAACAGGTATGTATCTTTATTTGGTTTACATGAAATTATGAATCTCCATGTATTAAGAGAAAGGGTTATATAGTTAAAATTGAACACATAACATCTTAACAATGGTATGCATATCTGTACTTGCGGATAGCATAGTTTGTTTCAAACAAATATTTTAGATCATTTAAATTGAGACATACAGTTAAATATTTACTTCCCTAAGACATCAATAAAATAGTATGCATCTTCTACTAGTGTTAATAAAGATTTCCCTACACCTTTCAAATTTCTCTGCTGTTAATATGTGTGTTTAATGAAATATAATTTCAGAATTTAAACAGGCATGAGAATTGGGAACTTTAAAATATACTTAAGCATTAATATTTGGTTAATTTGTTCTTTAACGAGACATGAATTGTACTCTAAACAATCGAAACGTTTTGTTTATAAAAGTATGTAGCTTTTGGATAACTTACAAACAAAGGAAAACATCCGCCTAGTTTTGCTAGTTGTAAATCTGCAATTTGACGATCTTAATTTCCCCTGACACGAAAAATCAAACATCAGAAATACTACATCTTAGGCAATAAACAAAATATGTCATGCCAGTTAAAAGATATCTGGAAAACAGAAATATAGTAGAATAATATTATTTCATAGACAGACAATTCAATGAATGCATGTTTTAGAGCAAATGCATGTAACACGATACTATACGATTTACCACATCACCACTCATTAATTTTAAAACAAACGTCGTTCATTGATTTATCTATTCAGTTGACACCTTTTTTATTTGTAGAATAGTATTTTTTATGTCAGTCATTGTAGAAAAAAACATTGTTAAGTTTACTTTCTCATCTTTTTAAAACATGCATCTTTTGTGAAATGTCATGGAATCTTTGTAAAAGGCATATATTTATTGCTATATCAATACATTTTGTCGCAAAACTATTGTCTTTTAGTGACTGCTAACTAAGAGAAGAAGAAACACATATCGAGTGCTAAATAAGTTTGACAAGTTAAAGTAGTATGCCTTTCACGTATATATTCTGCAATCAATGCAATCCATGATAAAAAAGGAAAAGCTTCGTCGCGGGTGTGTCTAATATGTAGTGTTCTGTCATGTGTGCATTCCTTTTCAACATGGAAACGCCTTGACTGCGATTAAAATTGTTTCGAAAATATTTTCTTTCATAGGCGATTTGCTACTATTGAAACTAAAAGCAACACTCACATGTTTACACACAATTTCAGGGAAATTTTCATCTGACTTGACAATTACAGATAACAGTGACACCAAAGTGAAATTGCCATTTTCATATTGGAAAGGAACACGTAGGTCAATCAAATTTCTTTGATTACATTCTTCAACCGAAGGATCCTATATTGATCGACCAATGTCCGGCCAATCTTCCAACAATAATGATGGTAATCTAGTTTTTATTTACTAATAGATTCTGGCGCACGTCCTCACGCTCATGGAACATGTAATTGTCATTTCTTTACTGATTGCTAGGAATTTGCACCTTTTGTCATATAGATAAGTGTTTCGTGAGCTGTATAATAAATGCACTAAATATTAAACATGTAGAAGTCAACATCTTTCAATAAAGTTTGGAGTAAACTAGTTTGCAAAAAAGAAGAATTTTAGATTAAACTTACAATAATTATATAGAACGTTGTAGATGAAGTTGCAAATTCACTCCTGTCGGCACGATATTTGACCGGTGCGTGGTTTTTGGGGAAATCGGAGTATTCTGAGGATAGCTACTTACCCACTTGTTGACCACAAACCAAACTCACATAGTCTAATGTTGGGAATCGAACACGGAGCGTGTGCGCTACCCACTATGCTAACCGAACAACATATTTCAATGCAATTTGGGATACACTTTCTTACTTATTGTACATTTGACCAGACATTTTTTTTATTTTGTTATTTTTGAACCTTGTTTTTCATTGATTTTCGTCTTAAATTTTAACAAAATAAATGTGTAAACATGACGTGATTATTAGTTATACACAATAACCGGAATCGTGGCAATAGTTTGCTGGTCCTTCCATGACATGGGGTGAATATGTATTGCCGACAAGACTTTCAACAACTGTTTTTTCTGTTGGACATGAGAATTTCACTATATATTACACAATGACAAGTTAAAATATGGATGAGGCTCGCGGAATTAGTATTTCATTATTTCAGACGGAAAACCATTCTCATACCCCTCTCTCAAACCAAAATTTGTTCTAATTGAAATCGGTATTGCGTTCAACGCTCTGTTAATCTTAAACAATATACTTCATAATTAGTTGTATTATTTAAGGAATGAATTGCGGGGTTGATGTCATTATCGGGGTATGAACGCAATTGGGCTGGTCCAAGTGTGTGGAGTCCGAAGCACTTTCTTAAATGTTGATTTATATTTTACGGGACCTGCTGACACAATACAAGCACTAACAAGATCAATAGTTTTCATGTATATTGTTATGCGATGAATTGCGATCCGAACATATCCGAAGATGTTGTGTTCATCGATAAATGAATGCAATTGCCAAAAGTCAGTTCATTTAAGGAATGGAAGTTGAGGTGTAAATATATAAAAATGACTCTCGGTAACACGGTTGCAACCAATACACGTAAAATATGTACACAGTGATATATGGTGAACAGTGTGCATTAAATAACATACTATATATACATATTCTGAATATTGATGACCGTACCAATGAGGTAACTAACAATTCTTGATAAACATACCTATTCTTTTTATATTTATATATAGTATGTATGCACCTTGCTATTTGTGTAGTTTTGTGCTGTTTTTCTATGTGTCTTGTTTGTGATTTTGTGTTCTTTGTCTTTGGCGTTTGCCCAGTGCCACTTAACCGGGCTTATGTTTAAATTCTTTGCTACTGAGCTTGTTTCTGTAGCTTTTTGCATACTATAAGAAAATATGAGCCGAGAAAGATATCCAGTCGATGAACCGTTTCAATAATGTGTCATACTTCATGAAATAATAAGTATCTCATAGAAGCTTTGAAATGTATTCTTCTTCATTTAACGTATACTCAGATTTAAGCTATAATGCCAACAATATTACACGAGCTTAATTACAATATAACCATCGTCTAATAATCAGTGCATGTTATTTGAAAGTGCTCTAATAATTTGCTTCCCTAATGTTGTACCATTTCCTTTTTTCCAGAATCGAATTTGTCCATTCAATCAAGTAACCCGCCTCAATCAATGTTTCAGCTTTGTTTGCCTCAAATTCCTTTGGGAAATATCGTAAAATGTCAGTAACATACATTCGATTTATATAAAAAAAAACACCTACTGGCTTTTCAAGAACAATTTATTCATCTTCCGCGAGTAAATATGAACTTTTGTCCTCTTGAATATACTTATTTCGGAAAACAAAAACTAAAGATATGTGATGCTTTGTACCTCCCTATAAGTTCCTATTAAATTCACTAATAAACTCACTAGAAATGAATTGATATCAGATTCCATCAGCTGTTCGCTGTATGTAGACAACAATTTATGCACATAATAGTATGGACTTTACGTAACTAACTCGCTATTTCCATTACACGTAAAAAATGTACAAACATGCCGTAGTTGTTTAAAGTATTTTGAAACTAGTGTTGATTAGTTACATCACGGAACTATAACATTGTTTCAAGTACATTTGATTTGTTACATCACGGAACAGTGGCAGGTCACTAAGAGTATTTCAATTGTAAAAGCCCGAAATATAACAGGTATCAGGAACATTTCATTTCCTACAGCACGAAGCAATGGTATTTGATTTGTTACACGCAAACAATAACAAGTCTTACTCGCACATATTCGCAAGCATCTACCATCAGTTAGTACAATATATTTTGTCTAAAATATATAAAATTATACAATATATCGTAGTTTATCGGGAGCGTTTTTACAGTTTACACCGCAACCATTACGTAAGATTCTTATAAAATCTATATCTAAATAGCATAAAACTGCTGAGGAGTCTGACAAAAATGTCAGACATTTTACACATATATTTGGTTTTATGGTTGCTTTGCATACATAGTTCAAATCCTTCAGAGCTTGTTCTCTGCATTATTTCCGCTAGTTTTGGCGTGTCATCACGTCCTTGTCGCTAATAAACAACAATATAACATTGCAACTTGATCCCTTAATTCCATTTGCCTTTACCATTAAATTAACACTGCCGGTAATCGATTGTTGCTCTACGTCTGGGAAAGGACCTTAAAAATTGACCAGACTGTACCAGCTCAATATGCATTCTTGTAAATTATGCAGTGGTATTTCTGGGCATGTTTTTGTTATAACAAACCGTAATATCAAAACTTTGTTTTTTATTAACACTTGCGATATTGTCGACGGTTCTTTAGTTTTATCAGCATTATGTAGCCGACTGCGGAGACAACCTACGTGGATTTGTTGTTTTCTTCTTACTCTTCTAAATGGGCTGAGCAAAACGATTAATGTCGGTATGTGTACCAACATTCCAATGTGAATGAAATATTGGTGCTAAGCCCAGTAGTGAAAGGTTTCATTCAAACCCTGATTAGAGGCAAAAGATAAGACCAAAATGACCCAAACGACACTGAACGAGGGACACAAAAGTACAAATACAACAAACATACCAAACATTTAAAAAGCATTATCGATAAAAAATGGGATAACCACCTTGGAACAGTAAGTGAACCTGTAGTTCACTGTAAAGAGAAGGAAGGTTCATTAACACCCTCGTCTGTATGCAGAATTATATTTGTATTTACCGTCATATATCGGAATGAGATAAGAAACCAAACTCAAATTTTTCTTATTTTCCATACCAAATTGATATTTCGTTCCGCGGATTTACCGCTCCTATTTTTTTGAAAATGTAAAAAAAATATTTATTTTTTTTGTGCGCCCGCACCTCCATTTTGATAGCCAAGCAGATTTTTTTCAGGTAGTAAAACGCTTAAGATAATCACGTATATTTTTTCTACGCTAGTTTTCGTGTTTTTGTAAAGGGAAGTTACCGATGCGTAGTGTTTTTATACTGTATATCGATCGGTTTAGCATGGGTTTCAATAAATTCAATCAAAATGGCGGCTTCCGGTATAAACAATGTGGCTCGAAGTTTGGAAATTAAATCTTATTTTTGACAATAACTATGTTTTGAGCATGCTTGAAGTCATTTTTGATCGTCTCAAGCACTAAAGGATCATTATTTAAAGCAATCATTATGCAATAAAGCATGTGTATCTAAGACTGGTAGCGATTATATTGCGTAATTAGTGACTCGTTTTGAATGGAAATCGGACAGGTCAACTTAACTGAAACATAAATCATTGTTTGGTCCAAATTGATGTATCGATCTCATTTTTGATCAAATTCTGTCAAAACAACAGTTTTGAACAAATATCTTTTCACAAATAGCGGTATAAACACTGGTCTGGATATACCTCAACATAAGTAAGCCTAAGTTTATCACCTTATATTTTGTTTTTATTTGCAGCATAATCCGGGATTGTAATGCACTTGTCAATTGTAACCACTGCCGTCAATTGTAACCACTGCCGCGCCCATCCCTCGCCCTTGTTCCAGGGGTATACCGGGGACAGCAGAAGCAATGGGCTGTGTTTTTACTTTTCAGGTGGCCCCGCAGTGAAACTTCTCCAGGGGTTGACAAACCCTAGCTGTGTTTAAATATCTTAACGTACTAAGTTTTGCTATTTCAATTTCAAAATATCATTCAAAACCAATTTTTCATTTTATCCCTTTCAGGCATCTGTTAAAGCTTTCCGTTGAAAATCGCCCAAGTGAAAAATTATGACCCTCGGGTAATTATTCTTTCCAACTAGGGCAATTATCAACCAAAAGCCATGGTCAGCCATATATTATTTTATCAATAATATACTTCATGACGGTACACAATACAAATCCTGAAAATGATATGACTGAATTGTCGTTAGCTCATTAATACATGATGTGTTTCAAAATTGTGTTTGTATTTATTATAGGATTTTACACAGGTATACAATTAATTGACATACTTTAATTAAAATCAGTATGTAAACATGACAGAGTGATTAGTTTAGTGTCTACATAATAAAATGTGTTGCCTACAGAAGAGAGGAATTATAGTATATGCTTTAAAGTTTCCTTCTCTTTTCTGTCGTGATTATTTTATTTTGTGCATATTATATCCTTTTGACTATTATTCACGTATTATCGGTATAGTAAAACTTTTTAATTTGCTCAAACTTTGGATATCTCGAAATTGGAAATGTTTTAATTAAAAAGATAGTATTTAAACCAAACCAAACCAGATTTGTATTTGATTATGCTAAATCATTACAGTTGCATACAGACAAACATCGAACTATTACAAATGGTATTATTGGACAAATTGAAAACAATATGTTTCTCTATCTTAAGGATCGTACATGAATTTACCTGTTTTTCTATATACATGTACACGTAATCTGATTTGTTATAAACGGTCACATGATCAAGCTCAATACTCCTTGCGCCCGGAGTAAAGTTCTATACCTGACAAAATGGTGAATAGATCAATTTTAAAAAGAAACACAATTCCAAATACTGCATTCTATCATAGATATATAGAGTTACATTTGCATTACGCCTGCAACATGTGCAATGTCGATGATAAATAAGGAAATCTGATACATTTCGAAAATTCTAAATAGAAGTTCCATGCATAAATGAGACAGCATACATGTTGTAACACATTTTTGATAAATCAGGGTGAAAGAAATACAAGCGTAAGGTTGACGCTTTCTTAAATCAAACCGGATTGTGTATTTTTGTTCTATATTAAACAACAAATACAATCTCCTCCATACAAATATTCACAACGGGCCCAATAAGAAAGCATTTGAAGAACCATGCATCCGTGAGCAGGAAGTTACTTTTAAGATACAGTCAACCATTACTATGATTCGTTGTGACAACTCGACACATTTGTATCAATATATCCTCAGCTTCTAACAGTGTAACTATTTATAAATCTTTAAGACCATGACCTATTTTATAAGTTTGCTGGGGAAATGGGTTTAATTATATTGAAAGAAATATATGAAAGTATTCCTTGACATTACATTGTAACTTATTTCAACGGCCGTTGACTCACTAACTGAAAAATGTAATAACAATCAGCTTTAAACATTGTTTTTACAATATTGATTATTCTTTTTCAGTCAAACTAGTTTCTGTGTGTGTCTATATACAAATAGATCACCTATCGATTGACATTGATCTTTAAAAGAATTGCAATATATAGCAAACATTAATGGTCGTTTATGATAATAAGTTCTGTTAAGATTAAAGCAAACAGCTTCTGTTTCAGGATCATTTATTTGTAAAAATGCATGTGAGTTTGGTTTGTGGTCACCAAGACGGACAAGTTGGTTTCCTCCAGGTACTCCGGTTTTCCCACAACACAAGACCACACTCTCGAGTAACACGTGCCAACGATAATGATGAATATACGATTGTTATAATTTGTTTCACAATCGACGTAGAATATAATATAAAAAACAGCGCAAAATGTTTTCATTATATTACCAAATGAACAAGAACCCACTTATAATACAGCAATAAAAACGCATACCGATCCTTATCTTAGTAAAAGATGCACCCTTACTCCCAAAAAAGATTTACTACAATTAATACTATTGTTTTAATATTCCAAAAAGGATGAATAAATGTTGAAATCAATTGTTCTTATGAATGATCCGGAGTTTGATTTGAAAGAAGTGTGCATTAAAAAGACGGTATTTCTACCTTATGCGACGATAGTAGATCATCTTTACGCATTCACCAATCATTTCATATTTTCGAGATTTCTGTTACTAAATACACGGTTACCAACTTGTTATCAGTTATTAATATTTTCCATAAATGCATTTTTAGTAAGTAGTTAAAGGTTTATCAGTTAACATTTATGTTTGTTTTACCTGTGTATATATTAACTTTGAATAAGAGTGTCACTTTAAGGGTATTGCACTAAATTTTGTAAGGAGTTTTGCACAGTTTTTGAATATAATTCAAGTGGGCAATATTGCCATTAGTAATCAAAGTATATACGTTTCTCGTATTTGCAACAGCTTGGTTCTGTATTTTGATTAAATTAAAAGTGATGCATGATGATGGCAATAAAGACAATTTCCCGGAGGCTTAACAGTGAACGACGGTGCTGTTGTATCCTATGTTGCGACGGTTTTTAGTGGAAGGAACGGTCAAATAAAGTCAAGGAAACATCCTGACTATTATGGCCGACCTGTGTCCCACGGGTTGGATGCTGGAGGCCTATGTGATGAATGTTTCCAATAAAATATAATGTTGAAAGATGTACACATTCGTGAATGAAATACATATTAAATGTGATCAAATATGCTTTAACAACCGCTTGGTTTTGACATTATATTTTTTCATGGAGAGATCTATTTGAGCTCGCCTTTATTTCAAAGGCAACGTGATTAAAATTGGTGTTGTTTTTTTCAGCGCCATATGCAAGCACAAAATGAACTGTTTGGCAACAAACATATATTGTCAAAGGCAATAACATGTAGCGCATAACAAAACATGTATCAAATCAACCCTGACTAAACCAAATTCCTGAAATATGTCTAACAGTTTGTGCCAATTAAACCCCCAGATTAATGGAGATGAAATCCACTTGTATTTCATGTAGTCTGATGTTGTCGCTTTTGTATTCTATGGCAACTAGACTCTGAAGGTTTCATTCTAGAATGTGCTTACCTCAATTATGCTTGTTTTGAAATGATGATATAAAATATTTTAAATATATGCTCCGCTGACTTAATTTTTAATTATTGATCAGGCTGCTTTGTCTTCGTCTTCCAAATTGTATTGGCTTCTACTACCCATTTGGAACATGTCATTCTTTCATTGTTCTACACATTCAATTTTATTCAATGGATTTATATGATATATTTACAAACTAACAATATAACTAATACAGAGTTATCGACATTACATTTAGATGCAAAGGCTAAACTTGAGCTATTTCATTTCATAGAACATGTTGATATTCGACAAAATAAAGATATATCGAATACAACAAAAGCGGTTCTTAATAATAATTCTGAACCGAAAATGGCAAAACAGCCTAACAGACAAAATGAATATTTCTTCGGTAACAGGACCATTCGTGTTAAAAGCTAAATTAGAAAATGAAATGCCCTAGGAACAAGGATGTGAGGATTTTCTTTTAAAAATGGTAGTACAAGCGAATGACAAAGCTTATCTGTATAATGTGTATTGCCCTGGCATCGTTTTGAACAGTCATGTTGACTTTCTTCATTTATGCGTACTGTCCTTGTGTGTGTCTTGGAAAGTTTCCGTTTCGCGTTTCAACTGATTCAAATTCCTGAGCGCTGATGACGACACACCATTCACTTGTGCCGTTGGAATGAAACTAGCTCAAAGTTTGTATCCTTTAGTAAAATATACATAAATCAAGCAATTGTTATATTATGTCTGATATCTAATTTTAAAAAAAATCTCTTTGAAGTACTGACTTATTGCTGTTAACAGGACCACGTCGACAATTAAGATAACCTCTAAAAATAATCAGTATCTATGCAGTTTTCTGTTTCTGTGAATACGAATTAAATGGGTATTGTTGCCACTTGATTTCAAAGAAATACGTTCATTTTATATCCAACAGCTAGTTTCTTTACTTTGATAAAAAGTGGCGCATGTTGATTGCATTTAAAACTGTTTTTCTTAGGTATTACAGGCAAACGGTGCTGTTGCATGTTATGGTGCGGTAAAATGAAAGGAACGGTTAAGTGACAGCAACAAAAACACTTTTATAACCGACCTGTGTCACACGATGCTGGAGGTGTATGTGATTAATGTGTCCAATGATTGATAAGAGAGACGTGCGCAATGCATAAAGCACATTTGTTTGTCATCAAACATAGACCGATTTGTTTTGTTTATTGCAGCCTCGCATAAAGCGGTTATTGCCATATTGTGATAACGATCAACTGTACATGTTCAAGTTAACAATACATCTTTGTTCTGGACTGTTCTGTAATGACAGTATATTTCACAAGTAAAAAATTATTTGACCTAGTCTGTAATTCAATGGCAAAAATGAATATATAAATTCAACAATTATACTAAAAAATCTCCCTGAACTATTTCACAACTAGTGCGCGAGTTATAACCCCAGCTTAATTGGGTTGGAATTAGCTTGCACTGCTTTTTGTACTTTTTTATGGTTCCTGATGTATTCAATATCAACTAAGATTTTGAAGGTTTCATACCAATTTTTAAAAGAGAAAATACTAGTCAGCCTAAACATAATTACAGACATCGATGTTAAGACATTGTTTACACAAGAACACATCATCAAATCAACAGTGGTTTGATATATATGGTAAAGATATAAGTTTCTAAAGAAACACAGTGAATTTAACTTTTTCATACATAAACGTTGTTTCCATATACAAATGGCAAAGGTTCTCCTGCACTTACTTGAAACAATACTTGAAATAATGTAAACAAGTAATACAGGAGTCCATTATGTCTCTTATAATAGTCGATTGCATTCCGTGAACACATCATTAGTCTATTACGGCACGTTGCGACCTGAAAAGAACTAGATAATTTGATCATACATTTGAGTAATTATAAGATATATGCTACTTCTTTTTTCTTTTAAATTGCATTCCGGCAAATAGCGGTCAAAACAAGTAACATTCGGCATTGAAAACCTGAATATCCTCAGGATAACGAGTTTCAGTTTCGCTTAACAAAACGTACTTTTCATGACAATACGTATGCGGTTCGTGGTTATTACCTACGAAAAGGCAATGGTGACGTATTTGCGGATGGTTTAGTACAAAGCGAAATAAATTAACAAATTGATAGTTTGTTGATACTAATTCCTCTCGATATTTTTGATAAAAGAAAGAAAATACATCAATATTGAGCTGAACTGTCTATTCTAGTTGTTTTTGTGTGACATTTGTTGAACATATTGCAATGAAGCTGTTTGGCACACTGAAATGAAAAAAAACGAAAGAGTTGGAGATTTTATGAGCTAACGAAATTTGCCAAAACACACGCGCATACACATATACAGTGACCAGGGTTATAAGGAATACAGTTGTGAAGGGTAGCTGGAAGGAGTTTATGCTAACATATTTCAGTTTAAGGCTTTTCAGCTTTAGAAAAATAAAAGTCCAATGTCCATATAAACTGTCGTATTGAGAATTAGGTTTCAGAATCAGGCTCTGAATTCTTAAGTGTTAAAATATCTATAATGTAACTAATTTTGAAAGGTATGTATGCCTGATTGACGAAAAGATTAGTAGTGACAGATGCAGTAATGTTTTTGATCTCTGCTCTTGTAATAACATTTTACAGCAATATTATGATCTTGCTATTCTGAGTCTGAGTATGAAACTCAAAACGTAAGTGAATATTGGCCGACGTTTTGGATGACCTTGGTTCTATTAGTCGTCACAGTCGTCGGCATATGGGTCGTATTCGGCGAACAAACAAAAATACCTTGGCTATTAGTAAACACACGTAAATATTCACACTAATCTGTGTAGACATACAACCAGTTTCTGTGCGTAAATGTAGAGCAAGGACATTGATAAGGATTGAATAATTGTTGAGTAACATTCCCTGAGTGACTTAAAATACAAAAACAATGCGCTTAAGATTCGTCGATATAAGATCAAGACTTACTAGTTATATATTAAAATGTCCAATGGAAACAAACAGATAATTTTATTGTAAAATGTTGTTTTCGTTATATAAAAATATCAGATGTACTGCTTGTATATGATAGTATTCTTATTGTGTAATGCTTACTAAAATTATTTAGTATTATTCGTACCTTTAGTCGATAAATTTAAAATTAAGACACACATTTGATTATGATTTTTCGACATCTTGCTAAATTCCAATCGCTTATGTTATATATGCATAATCCTTCCGGCCAGCTGACAAAAGGAGAGCAAATCGCTGCGAAATTCTAATATCAAAATTGGCAAGAATAACCGAAATGGGATTTTTTTTGTGTCTTGCAAATCTGAATAATTAAAATTGCACTTTAAACAGATACATTTCTGCTATCATCCTGACCGTAAATTCAAGGAGAGATTTCATAAAACGTGGTGAGCAATCATTCAGTTTATAACCGAATCAAACATGTAGTGGGAATCAGTATATCGATGGTTTCATAAAAGAACAACAACAACAAAGTAATGCGAATATTGAAGAATAACGCCATGCTCAAAATTGTTTACATAACAGTTTGCTTAATTGCATCGGGAAAAACAATAAGATTGTATCACCATTCAATTTTTTAAAGAAGCACTCCAAATCATAAACAGTCGTGTTCTGTTCATAGACAGCAAACTACCGTTGCGCCGTATGAGCATGAACGAGTAGTTTTTATATCGTGCGTGCTGTCACGGATGCAAGCTAGTTTGACGACTTTAAGATAGTGCGTTTCGTTTGTGATCTTTGAAGCGAAATCACTTTCAAATAATATAATAGTTTGCCGTGTGAATTAACATGTTCGCCGTCGCAATTTGATCCGCTATAACTACTTTATTGACTTTCTATGTATCTTTTTATACTCAGTTGATGGTTTGATTGCTAGCCTTTAAACGAAATCGTATGTAAATGATTAAGCTCGAACTAGTCCCTGTCTAAATTTGAATGATATTTTATTTTGGAAATATTTTGACATATATCTGATGACTAGATGAAAAAGTGCGACAAGCATCTTCTTTAAATGATTTTTTATGTATATGTCAATAATTATTCCGTCGTTATTTCGAATAAGCACTATAATGTTATTATAAAACACTCCGTATTTGAAGGACGCGCTTCTTCAGTTATTCTCGTTACAAAATTAAAGGACTATCAATATCAATTCATCCTGGGTTATAACTGGACTAGCATTGATAGGCCGGCCTTATGACTCACACTTAATTTTCATAACGTAAACTTTTCCAATTATTTAAAGACGGTTACAAACCACTGTAATGTATCATTAATATGATGTGCAAAATGAACAATGCATGCATGTCAGACCGTGTAAACATGTGGCCATTAAGACTTTTAAATGTTGAAACCATAAATGAGGAAACCTGACTAATACCCTAACCAGAGCCGATGCCCTTTATACTCCCTTCGATTTTAAAAGCATTCTTGGATCTAAAAACAACAACAACAACTAAAACAACAATAACAACACCATGTACAGACAGGGGCCTATGGTGCGTACTCGGAGCTATGCCATATTATATGCTATTATTTCAAAATAACAAAGAATATATTATATAATATTCTTGATCGTGACTATTATGCCATGACTAAAGATATTACGTACTTTATAATGTGTCAGGGAAGGCGAACGCATGCTACTGTCAATTTTCAGTATTTCTCAAGAGAGTTGTTACAGACAAAGGTAAATGCATAATTTGAAATTGTGGGTGACTTAAATAAATTGATGACTCGGAGACTCAATGTAGCAATATGTCAGTAACATTCTGGCTTTTGATTATCGACTTGCACTCGTTAATGGTCACATTAGATCACTGTGTTCAATATTGTGGGAGGCCTTAATGGATTGATGGCAATGAAGCTGCGAGATATAACGTTTGTCAATTACGTTCCAACTTGCCATTTGATAAGCTATTGCTACGTACACTGGCGGTGTTGCTAGATTATAGTTACTAGAATAAAGTATATTCACCTATCGAAATAATAAAAATGTAATCATAGTGGGCTATCATATTTGTAACAGATAAGAAGAAATGTTCGTGTATAAATGTAGTGAGGACACTCCGATTACAATTTCAAATGTACACAACTGAAAATAACAGTGTGTATATTTGAAACGTATTTGTTAATCTTAATGTCATATTTCTTCACAAAAAAAATCGATACACTTAAAGCCTAAATGAAAAATGACGTTTATAGATAAGACATGGATTTGTAATATGTTCGTATATTTGTTTTCTATGCATGTTAACGATACTGAACACACGCATTCCCAGATTAATCATTACCATAGATAATGACCATACAATATTCAAAGATATTCTTTAAAATAATACTTTTACTTTTGCTTCTTAACAGGATTTTAAGTTCAATTTTGGACACTTTGGCTTGTCCCTGCAGTTTTCGTTTTTATTTGTTGCTTAAAAGCTAAGGCAATGACATCATAAACATTTTGGTTTATTCATTTGTTTTCACCACTCAAATAAAGTGGACATTTATCGGTGCCGATTAATTAAGAATTTTACTTCGGCTAATTAAACAGGCGATATCATTTCAGCATTATGTTACAAGGATCCCTTGTTGTTGGTGCTACATCAACTAGCTTTCGTTGCTACGTTTCAATAAATGCTATAAGTCGTCAACTAAGTTTCGTAAATCTGTATTAACGACTCAAATGGTAATTCAGTAGAAACGCGCTATGTTAAACTGTTTAATCGCGATTTTCTGGTTTGTCGAACCATTTTCGATTGTTTCTTGGTAATGCAAACATGATCGTTATCTAGAATTATTACCTGAGGCAGCAAAAAAATCTGTAGCATGATGTCGAACGCTATTCAGGTGGCGGGAGGCAGTCCAAACGTATTTAACGATATCGAACATCGTTTCGGTGACGGGGGGCAGTCCAAACGTATTTAACGATATCGAACATCGTTTCGGTGACGGGAGGCAGTCCAACAGTAATTTGAACGTCACTGCGGTTGCAGGAGGCGGTCGGACAGTACCGAACGGTGTCGAATTTTACTTCGTAAGTATGAATTAAGTAAGCCTGACACTACAGAGATGACAAGATGTCTCATTGGTTGCGGGAGGCAGTCCGACAAAACATAATTATGACGAACGTCGTTTTGGTTGCGGGAGGTAGATCGACAGTACTGGACGATTTCGAACATCATTTTGTTGGCGTGGGGCAGATCGACAGTCCGTGGCGGAAATCAGTCTGACAGTTTTAAACGATATCGAACATCCCTTCTGTTTCGGAAAGCAGTTCGACAGCACGATGTCAAACGTCTCTGCGGTGGCGGGAGGCAGTCTAACAACATAGCACGATGTCAAAAGTCACTGCGTTGGACAGTACAGAACGATGTCAAACTTTACTTAGGAAGCAGGAGTAAGTCCGACAGTACAGCACAATGTCGAAAGTCACTTTGGCGGAATTTAGTCGACAGTAATTGACGATTTCGAACGCCACGTTGGTGTCGGGAGGCAGTCCGCCAGTATTGAAGGATGTTCGACGCCACTTCAATTCCTAGAGTTAATCCGACAGAACAGAACAATGTCGAAAATAACTTGGGTAACAGGAGTTAGTCGGAAAATACATATTGATGTCGAACGTTACTTTGGTAGCGGGAGCAGTCCGACAACAAATAGCAATGTCGAACCTTTTTGTCAAACGTCACTTTGGTGTAGTTAGGCGGTCTGAAACCACAGAACGATTTCAAACGTTAGTATATTGCCAAAAGACAGTCTGAGAGGTTATCAAAGATGTCGAACGTTACTTGAGCAGAAGGAGGCAGTCCGACAGTAAAAAGCCACGTCAGAAGTTACTTCAGTGGAGGGATGCTATCCGTCAGTACAAAACGATGTTGAATGTCATTAATGTTTCGGATTGTAGATCGACAGTACTGGACAATGTCGAACGTTTGCACTTTAATCGGCAATTTTGAGAGCGTCGGATTACTTAACATCGGTAAAGTTAGTCACAGGTTATGGTGCTCTTAACCGAGCACAGGGTGTACCAATGGGTCTATTTAGGTATTACATGTCACCCTTGTGTCAAAGTATGCACATTTCCTCTAACGGTTTGCTGTCTTTAAAACATATGAACAAATAGGCAGAAACAGATAGACGTTAACATTAAGTGTAGGTATTATGTTTTAACTCCAGCGTTGCTGCGGGAGAAAGAAAAGTTATATTGATTATAGGATAATTGAACGGCCACAAGCCAATTTCAAAAGAGTTCACATGGAAGAAGTATTGTGTTTTAAAGCCACCTCCACACTCTTATTTCCACTAAAATTTAATCACAATCAACTATTAATGTGTTTCGTGGAAATAAACGTACAATATTTATTCAAAACATTTGTTTAAAAAAAAACTTGAATAAATCTGATCAACGCTTTCACTAGATGTTTATTTCTCAATATGGCATTGACGAACCAATGAAACTTTATCGGAAAAACATGCTGAATTCGTGAAAATGGAATCCTCTTGATGATAAAACAGTTTGTTCTTACTTTGCAAATGGAACGTAAATAATAAATGTCACGGTCTCAAATACCGCATCATGATATGATGAGCACGCATCCGTTGATTATTGCGAAATAAAATACAAATGACAAGTAAGCATTCACTTGCTATTATGTGAAAGGAGCTTCTTTAACTAATTGCACAGAAACTAGACAAAACAAAATATATTTCTTGAGAATTTCTGATAATTGGAACAACAGATGTGTGGACTTATGCTACTAGAACACCATGGATATTTTTCTAGCATACATCAATGCAGTGATTAAAGTTTATTTTGGAGTTTTAGTGATATGCCTAACTTCAGCAAATGGTATGTCTCTTTATTTTGTTTATATGGAATTACTAAATATAGATATATAAAGAAAGGGTAAAATAGTTTCAATAGAAGATATATTTTCAAAATTTTCGTTTTCATTGAGACATAAAGTGCGGTATATTTTTGCATCAGAAATAAAGAAAACACTAAACATCTTCTACTAAAGTTAATAAAGATTTTCTTACACCTTTAAGATTTCTCTGCTGTACATTTTTGTGCATAATTATATCTCATTTAAGAAGTTACGCAAGCATGATCATTTAGTTAGTTAATTGTAAATCTTCGGTTCGTTTTCGAGACATAATTTACTAACATAAAAATCGAAATTTGTTTGTATATTAAAACGCTTACCTTCTGTATAATATACGGAGATATTCTTCCAAGTTTGCCGGTTGTTAGTCTGCAATATTGACAATCTCGAATGATCCCTGACATGAAAGAGCAAACCACAAGAAAAATGAATCTGAAATTTCATATGTTGTTGACAATAAACAAAAACATTCATGCCAGTCAAACGATATCTCAAAAACACTAGTTTATATTAACTTCATAGACAGACTTTGCAATAAAATAACGTTTTAGAGCAAATACAACCTGGAAACATCTTGAACTCCGATTAAAATGTTTTGATTTTTTTTCAAAGGCCATAGGCCATAGGTATTCAAACTAAATGCAACAATCAGCTGGGATTTTCATACAATTTCAGAGAAATTTTCATCCTGTTTGACAATTACAGTTTAAAGTGACTCGTCTAATAAAACTTGCCACAAACTCGTCACAATCATTTACATGTCCGGCCGATCTTCCATGAAAAAATGATGGAAATCTAGTTCTCATTTGCTAATAGATTCTTGTGCACGTCCTCACTGAAACATTTGTCATCTTTTTACTGGATGCTAAGATTTTTTGCACCTTTTATCATATAAGTTAGTGTTTCATGAACTGTACAGTAAATGCAATTAACATTAAACAAAAAAATATTCAACATCATTCAATGAAGTTTGGGGTAGAGTTATTTAAAAAAAAATGAAGTTTAGTGAACGATGAGGAAAAAAAGTTATAATAACTGTTGCTCAGACACTCTAGTTAGCACAATATTTCGCCTGAGCATTGTCTTGTGGTGTTTGGGAAATCAAAGTATTCTGAGTATAACTATTTGCCAATTTGTTAACAAAAAATCAAACTCACGTACTCCATTATTTAAAATAGAATAAGAAGCGAGAGCGCGAACAACTAACAAAAATCATATTCTAATGCAATTTGGAATACACTCGCTTATTGATTTGACACCAAACATTTTTTTAGAAATTTGCTTTCATTTTTAGTTCTACAAAAAATAATATACCAAATAAAAAGTTCTATGAATAAACAAATCGGCAATATTAATTTAACAGATAAACCGGAATTGGACTATTTTCCAACAAGCATATCAACAAATATTATATTGCGTGACTTGAGATTTTCACAATATATTACACAATGATAAGTTAACAGATGAACCAGGCGCCTGGAATTAGTTGTGTAATATTTCAGACGGTAAACCATACTTCTTCACTCCTATAATATCAACATTTCATGTTCTTATACAAATCAGTGTAGTATTCTACGCTATGTTATACTAAGACAATATACCTCTTTATTTGATTTTATTATATGAAAATGACTCTCTATAACGCGGATGGAACGTATACACGTGCACTATGTACAGATTGTTGAACATTGAATAGTAACTAAATAGTATTTGTGTATTAAATAACATTCTCTATAGAAATATTCTTAACATTAATTACTTGATCTAAATGCGGGTCAAGGAAAAGTCGATGAATCGTTGTGTCAGACCATCATAAAATATTAATTATCTCTTATGTGCTTTCAAATTTCTTCTGCATATAACTAATGATCAGCTTAAGCGTAACGCCTACAATAGCACACGAACCCTATAACAATATAACCACAGTATAATAAGGAGTGCATGTCATTTGATAGTGCTCGTGTATTTTCCTTCCCTATCATTGTTCTGCTTTGTTTGTCTTTTCACTGGTATTGAATTTTTCCATTCATTATAGTTACCCAACTCAGTCAATGTTTCAGCTTTGTTTGGCTGAGATACCTTTGGGAAATATCACAAATTGTCAGTAACCTACTTTCGCTTTATATAAGAAACACAATTTCACGCTTTTCAAGGACAAATTATTCATCTTCTGCAAGTTAAAATAAGATTATGAACACTTGAATTTACTTTATTCAGGGTAAACTTAAGATATTAAGATATCTATGTGATGCTTGTACTTTCTATAGGAGCCGGTGTGGCCATTGAATTCAATTTGATTTAAACATATTTTATTGCCTTTTTTCTTTCAACAGTGTTTACAACAATGATATAGAGTATACAAAAAGCAAATGGGTTGGACACAAGTTTTAAACACATTAGTAACGTTTTCAACATGAATTCAATAATAAACACACTTAAATGGAATTGATATTAGATTCCATCAGTAGTACGTAGTATGTAAGAGAACAACATACTCAATTTAAACTATGGATTTTTCGCAACAAACTCACGACGGTCTTGACGAATAAAATGCACAAACATGCCGTAGTTGTTAAACATATTTGAAAATGGTGTTGATACGTTACACAAGGGAACAATGACAGTATATCAGGTACATTTAAGTCTTTACATCACGAAACAATAGCAAGTTACTAAGCACTTTCAATTGTAACAACCCGGAAAATAACAGGTCATCAGAAGCATTTTATTTGTTACAGCACGAAACAAAAGCAGGTCATCAAGCACGTTTTATTTATGACAGCACTGACAAAACATGTCATACTCGCGCATATTCGCAATTATCTAAACCAGTAAGTCTACTATGTTTCAGTCTGAAATATATATATGATCGTAATGAATGTGAAGTGTTTTTTTACAGTTAACAGCACAACTATTATAGTAAAGGCTTTTAAAATTCTGTGAATAATATAAAACTGTTCAGACATTTTACACATATACATTCGATTTATGTTAGTTTACTGAAACCGTGCATACAACTACATATAATATAATTATGCATTTCATTATGTGCCTCGATATTTCGTCGTGGCATTTTAAAAAGTTCTTTGAAACAAGAACTGAAACTTGTAAAAGTACTGTTTATCTGTAGGTTTCATATTTATGAAATCGATCATGTCGTTCCAGTCAAACAAGTTTTGTTTGTTTGTCTAAAAACAAATATATCCTATATCCGTTGGTATTGATATTTGAAACAATACTGTTTTATTGCGAACAATAATGGTCGTTATTGACAATCTATTCTGCAAAACTTCCTCGATGACAAAATTATTCATTTTAAAAAGATATACGTCAGAGGAATAAATACTTCAAAATTATGGTTATGGAGATATTTTCTTTGGCGATAATTAACAACAAACGGACAGGAACCAAATTAAAATAGCAATACGAGCAAGCGAATTAAAATGGTTAACTGTACTGTGCTATGGTATTGCCAATGCATTATTAAAAAAAGTTGCTCTATTACAATTTCCTTCAGCCTTTTTATTAAAATAAACAACACTCTAGTCGTGTGTCTTCTCCTTATCAACTACTTTTATCAATAAATTGTCAAAGTGTGTCTCACAACATCCTTTACAGACTTGGCATTCAGAAGTACTGACTTTCTGCTGTTTAGAAAGCTTTTTGATATATGGACCACGTTGACAATTAAGATAAATACTGAAAGCTAATCAGTACAAAAATGTATATATTCATGTTTTCTATTTCTCTATCTAAGTGAAAATAATTCAAGTGGGCAATGTTGCCATTTGTACTCAAAGCATATAGGTTTTTTGTATTTGTTATAGCTTGGTTCTGTACTTTGATGACAGAAGTTAAAACTATTTCCTGAAGGCTTAACATGAAAAAGCGATGCTACCGCTTTTTATGCTGCAACGTTCTTCAATGAAAGGAGCGATACAAAAACAGCAACAAAACCACTTGCACATTATAACAGACTTGCGTCACACGAGTGTTATGGTTACGGTGTATGTTATGAATATTTCAAATGCTATATAATGCTAACAGAATGAGACAGACATTTATTATATATCTAAGTAAAAATACTTCCAAACTCTGCTTGGTTATGAAATTCTTTTTCCGAGGTAGAGCTCGTCTGTATTCAAAGGCAATGTGATTAATTTAAATGCTGTTGTCCCTTTTGTATTTTATAGCAAGTTTAAAACCATAATTCCATTACTTCTAGCTCATTGCGTGTTTTGAAGTAAGGACATCAAATATTAGAACTGAATGCTACGTTGACAAATAGTTGTATTTCTGACGAGGCTGCCTTGACTTCCCCTTTTAAATTTTATTGGCATGAACTATCAGTTTTGTTAACTCGCAAACTTTCATTGTTCAACATATTCACTGATTTCAATGGATGTTTGATTTATGTTTTTACAAACTTCAAAAGGGATATTGTATGAATAAAAAGGAATACAGCGTTATCGACATTATTTTAAAATGCAATGGCTATACCTTAGCTATTCCATTTCATAGAACAAAATTATCATGTTGAATTTTGAAACAATAGCGATACATCGAATGGAAAAGGGTCGTTCATGATAATATCTCTGAACCGAATATGGCAAAACAGCTTAACTTAATAAATAATACTCTTTCATTTGTTTATAAAAATGGAAATGCTAAAGGGAAAAACAATAATGTGATCATTCCCTTTTAAAGTGGTAATTAAACACATCAAATGGATTAAAACTCACTTAACTAGTCCATGCAAGCGAATGCCAATTCTAATATGTCTAAGGGTAGGTGGCCTTGTATGTTTGAGGCAGAGTTTTGAACTTTGCTTTCCTCATGCGAATTGTTATTGTGACATTCTCTGATTTTTGTGTAAACTGTTAAATTTGTGACCGTTGACGACGATAAAGCTTTCTCTGTTGCACTTAAAATAGAAATACCACATCCAGCAGTCATTTTATTATGTCTGACTACGTAGTTTTAAGAATGCTATCTCTGAAGTTCTGACCTACTTCTGTTAAAACAGATTTCTGATAAAAAAAGGACAATGAAGATTAACTCTGAAAGATAATCCGAGATATATTTCTCGGTTTCTGTATCCGAGTGAATACAATGCCAGTGGGCAATGTTGTCATTTGCTTTCAAAGAGATACGTTGTTTACATTTTATCACAGTCAGGTAAAGTACTTTGATAAAAAATTGATGCATGTAAATGTCAATATACACTTTTCCTCGGGGCATTACTGGCACGGTGCTTATGTTTTCTATGCTGCGTCAGACTTTAATGATGGAAGCTGTACAAAAAACAAAAAAACAGACACCACCTGACTTTATAACCGACCTGTGTCACACGAGTGCTATGTTGGAGGTGTCTGTGATTATTGATTCCAATGATTTATAATGGTAAGAAGTGCATAATCGCGCGCATGGAGTACATATTTGAGATAATCAAAAACACTTCATCGGCCGCTTGTTATGTTTATTGCACTCGCGCATACAACTGCTTTAACCACGTCATCTGTTTGTTATGTGAATGATGACCTGTACTTATTAAAGTTAATAAGGCACGTTTAATTGTGTTCTGTTAATTAATGACATTTATTTCACAAGGAGATATCTGTACTAACATGCAAAAAATGAATAGAATTGTCGTAAATCGTTTTGGCGTCATATGCGATCCCATCTGAAAATGTTTAGCATAAATTGTCAAAGGCAGCAGCATCAAACGTAAACAAAATCATAACACACACTACAGGGACAAGCGCAGTAGTCTAATATAAATTATGTTTAGAGGCAAAAGTCAATTGCTTATACTTCAATAGACTAAAGACAAAATTTATAAACACTTCATACATAAATGCAAGCTCCACAAACATGTAACACACACGTTTTAAACGAACTTTACCGATATATGATGGGAACCATAAAACGGTCAGTGGAGCGCGAGTCTACTGGTGGCTCAAACTAGTTCGTATCGTTATGACCTCACCTTTGTTCCAATATTTTTCAATAATTACAAAAGTATAAATTTAGTCTCATTAGCGAATGCTGAACTGTTAAAACAATAGCAAAACCACAACGAACGGATATACTTATCACCTGCATACGAATAATTAAGGCCGGGTGCTTGTTTTAAATGGAACGATACAGTCATTCAAGACATGTATCAAGTATATGCTTAAAAACAAAATCCCTGAAACATGTCTTAAAAGATCCGCGAGTTATTACCCCTTATTATTTGAGATGGGGTTCGGTTCCATTGTTCTCTTGTATTCATGTTCTTGTTTCTTTTGTTTTCAATACGAAACTGTGTACGCATGTAATCTTTAGCAAATGCTATTATAACTATGGAGTAATTGTAGAGTTTCCCTTTGGTTTAAACATAGATCAAGATGCCCTGGAATCCACTTGCTAAAGTCTGGATTCATTCATATAAGATTTAGATTGGCAGAATGATACAGATCTTAACATGACCGATTGATAAATACTGATAGTTTTCTAACGCTGTTTAACATTCAGGTTGTTGGCTCGTAGCAGTCGTTTTGATATTTTTAATATAGTAATATCTCATGCAGTGCTATTACTTGATATTGTTCTTATTCAGCAATGTTTCTTCAAACAACGTAATCTTCTTTTGTTGAATAAGTTGATCCATTTAAATAGAAAGAAAGAAAACACAAATTTAATTATGATTTTCCAACGTCTTGTTCAAATCCAATCCCTTTTTTAAATATGCATACTCCTTCTTGCCGACTGACGGCGAGCAAACATCGAGAGAAAATTGCAATATCGAAGTTGACTGGAAAACTGAAATTGGATTCGATTGTGTCTTGTAAATCTGAATAATAGAATTTCATTTATAACTGAGAAATGTCTTTTTACACCTTGACTGGAATCGGCAACAAAAAGGTTAATAAAACATGGTGAACAATCAATGCGTTAAGTTCACATTGTAACTGAATCAAACAAATGATACAGTCTGTCAATTGTTTTCAAAAATATGATAACCTAATGCGAATATATAATAATAACACTTGTGCATGTTGAAAAAATACCCTTTTCCTTTATTGCAGCCGGGTGAATATCTCTTTCTCTAATGCCTAAGTCACACATTCAGGATTTTTAATGCCGTCCTTGATAGGACCATTCCCGATTAAAATGTGTCAAATGTCTGATCAAGATCCTGTGATTCATGGCTGGAAATTCAAACTTTTATTAAAATTTGTAAAAACATTTATTTAATCACGACAACAATTAGATATTGTTCAGGAGGCGTCCCGATCCAGCCGTTTCCAGCAGAATTCGTCCCGATTATCCCGTTCTCAATCCGATTCTGATCCGATTTGTATCTTTGTCATGGTAAAAAACGACCGAATCTGTCCCGACAGCGTCCCGATTCTCCCGAATGCGATCCGACAGAGATCAGACAGTGACCAGACAATGAACCGACGCTGACGGAAGACATCCGTTAGAAAACCGTTTCACGTGATAGTCCCGTGATGGTCCCGTCCTATAAAAAATCGTGCGACGGCGGAATCTCATTCTAGCCTCAGCAATTCAACAACTTGAAGGAGCATCGCCGTCAGTTATTGGCCGATTGTCTTCATTTAAATTATAAATATTGAACCTAATTATTATAAGGTTTAAGTTACTTCACTATGCCAGCTAAGAAGAAGCCTGTGCCTGCCATGAAGGAAACTGCAAAACAACCAAGGAAAAGGAAGCCTATTTCTATTTCTCCTATGCATTCACCTGCTGAAGAGTCTAGTGATGATGGTGAGCCAGTTGAAGAACTCCAGCAAGTCCACAGGTGAGACTGAGCCCATTACCATTCCTGCAGTGGTCACCACAGTTGGGACTACTGCACCTACTTCTACAGTCACGACTACTACACCTACGGGTTCTACCTTAATAGCTAATTCTGCTTCTCCAGATCATGCCCGTTCCACAGGACACTGACCAGACAACACAGGACATTGTTACGATTTTGATCCGATACAGCAGAATCTGTCACGACATAGTCACGATTGTAATCCGACTAGACAAAATCGGCTGAGTTTCCCGAATGTTACGGGACGCACCTTACTGTCGGGAGGGCTTGGCCGACCTCTCCGGACCATTCCCGATCCGTAGGACTCTGTTACGAACATATACGACTGCGTTCAAACAATGATAGGACATTCCAGATCATTGAGGATAGTAATCCGACTTTTTCGTTTTTCGTGTCGTAGCGCTGTCTGATCTCAAACGGGAGCCATAATCGGCACTGTGTGAACGCCGCATAAAGAAGTACTTTAAATCATAAACACGCATTCAGTACATATTGTGTTAACTACTGTTGTGCCAAATGAGCTTTAATGGGTGTTTTTTTGATGTGCATGCTGTGATGAACACAGTATGTTTACAAGACATTACCAATAAAGAATGTTCTGTTTGCGATAAGTGATTGTTAACAAGCGCAATCTCTTTCAAGATAAATAATATGTTACCGTATGAATTAATATGATGGTCGACGAACTTAATCCCAAAAGCGCTGCTTGTTTGACTGTCCGTATATCGTTTGAACGTCAGGTCAACGTTTGATTGCTGAACCTTTAAACAAAATGTTACACATGTGTCCATGTTTAAATTTCTATTATATTACTATATTATATTGGTGATAGTTTGCATATTTTTTTCAAATAAACAAAATCAGGGAGCGATTCAGGCATCATCTGTGATTTGTTAATTGTTTCTTCGTTAATGCGAATCTTCAATTGATAATTTTCGAATGAACACTTATTTTGCTGAAGAACACAGTATTTTAAAGACGTGCTTCTTCAGATATTCACATTGCAACATCATATGCCTATCAACATCAAATGTCCATTGAAATAATTTTATATAAAGATGTGCAGAAATCAGAAAAGTTGTTTAACAGACACTTGTCAAATTACTGAAAGGCGTTTACAAACGATGCAAGTAATATAAAATGTAATCAAACATGTGTGTCAGTACACGTAAAAGTCTGCAGTTATTAAAACTTTTAAATGCTGAAACCATGCATGAAAACCTAACTTTTACCCTAACCCTTTTGGACATTTCAAACATCATGGATAGGTCATGGCCTTTAATTTCTCTCTGGAGATACGTCATTGTCATATGCCAACGATTTCAGTATAAAACAGGACAAAATATCCCTGACCTGGACAAAACAGACGTGTATAAAAATATGGACGTGAGTTCTTGGTTTTCTGAAGAGATAGACACTATATATTTATTTAATGTTTCAGGATGTGTGAATGCATGCTATTTATAATCAGTATTTCTCGAGGGAGTTGCTACAGACAAAATTGAAGGAAAGTTCAATAGTGTGGGTGACTTTAATAAATTGATGCCTGGGAGACTGCACAATGTAGCAGTCTTCAGTAATGTAACAGCGTGGCTGTTGATAAACGACTTGCACTCGTAAATGTTAACATAGCACGACCGAGTTTGATATTGCCGGAGACCTTAATGAATTGATGACTCGGAAACTGCACGATGAAACACGATGTCAATTATGTCTCAATTTGCCAACTACGTAAACTGACGATGTTGACATTAAGACGAATATTTTAGATCGCTTGCAAGAATGTAGGCATATGAACTAAGCTGTTTTATTCCCGTCTTACCTGAGATGTTCAATAACAGCATGAATTTAGTTGTTCGAAATCAGTGTTAACTGAGGTGTTTGATTACATCTTAAACTTAATTGTGAAATAACAGCTTGACGTTAGTTGTTATATTTCAATCTCAACTGATTTGTAATATTTCAGTCTTAAATGAAGTATTAGATTTCGGTCTCAACTGAGTTATCAAATTCTAGTCTGAACTGATATGTTCGATAACAGCTTGAATTGAAATGTTTCATTTCAGCGTGAACTGCGGTGTTACATTAAAACTTGAACTTAGTTGTAAGATTACATTTTGAACTGAGTTGTTAGAAGACTGTCTGAGATAAAATGTTTAGATCAAAGTTCGATATAAGTTATCAGTATGAACGGATTTGTTAGATGTAAGTTTGAAGTGATTTTGTAGATACAATTTAAACAAAGTTTTTGATTAAGTTATTATCCTGGTCTTGTCATTTTTGTAATTGATTTCAGAATAAGGTTTGTTTTATGCTCTAAGTACCTTGGGTATTATCACATTGAGAGTACGATTTTTATGGTAAAGGACAGCACTGTGTAGCCTTGTCGTAAATATAATCTATTACAAATAGTTAATCAGTACGACTTATATTTTGAATCTGAAGCAGACGGTAACGATTTCAGAACATATTTAACTCTTAAAATGGAATTTTAACGTCCAATATTTGCCCTGAAATGTTACCAGCTCAATAATGAGCGTTATTTTACACGCACTGTTTTTATATTTACGTAACACTTACTAGTGCATGCACAAAAACGTTACATGTCACTGATTGTATGATTACAGCTATTTGTTAACTCTCATGTATTGATTAAGCACAAACGCCTACAACTTGGAATGCGCTCGAACATATTTTGCATTCATTTACTAGTAAAGCTCGTTCAAAATCAATTGTCGAAATGGAACTTAAATGACAGTGCGCATATTTATCGTACAGTCTCCAAGTCATTTATTAATACAAGTAACCTACAGAAACGAATTCAACATATCTTGACATTTGGCACTGAAGTTGGAGTACATACCATTGGTTAAACTCGAGGTATTAACAGGTAATGGCGCCCTTCACTTAGCAGGCAGTACCTATGGGTATATTTGAAGATATATATTACATTTTGCTCTGGTGTCAATGCCTACACACTGTGTATTTACGGGCTCTTGTCCTTATAACATATCGATAATGCAAAAAAGAACCCCTTTGAAAAAGATTGAAGTCAATTGCCAAAACATAAATAAATACCGAGGTAGTATATACCATGTACACTTCAGTGTCGAATGGACTATACTGTTAGCTGAGCGACATATTCACCTCAAGCATCTGTTCTCTTCTTGACAATTTCTTTATACAATCGCTCCATACGTTTTTATGAATAATCATTGACATTTTATTTAATGCGACGTTATGCATGATTTCCTAGTTTGAAATATTAAAAGGCCGATCACATGTTGTGTGTATGGTATGACTACTCTGATTAAATTTCCATTATTAAAACATGATAATATATGTGATAATAGTTGTTTCTTTGTACACATATGAGAATCTGAAGAATATTCTGTTGATGGCCGTCGAAATAATTTGCTAACCGTTCAAATATGTAATACGAAACTGAACCAACACTTAAGTACAAAACGAAATAAATTAAAAAGCAAAACGTGTTTAAAAAATATTTCGAATTATTATCATGAATTTAAAACCATTAGTGACACTGTGGAACTCGTGAGTGGAGTAGATAGAAAGATATAGACGTTGTAAGAGTGTATGTATTCTGTTATACCTCTAGCGCTGCTGCTTGAGAAAGAAAAGTTGTATTGATTATCGGATATTTGAACGGCCGCTAGTCAATTCCAACATAGTTCACATAGAAGATAGTCTTCTGTTTTGAAACCATCTCCAAACGATTGTTTTCACTAGCTTCAAATGACATCGAATATCATTGAGTTTCGTGTTTCATTTTGGTGCAATATTTATTCAAAGCATAAAATGTCATAAAAGTTTCTTTAATACATCTCAGTAACGCTTTAATTTAATCTTTATTTCTAAATATGGAATTGATAAACCAATAAAACTGAAGCGGAATAAACATGGTGATTTTATTAAGATTGAAGCCTGTTGATGATAAAACAGTTCGTTCTTACTTTGCAAATGGAACGGAATTAATAAATGTCACGGTTTCAAATACCGCATCATGATATGATAACACACATCCGCTAAATATTCCTGAAAATAAAACACAAATGACAAGTTAGTATTGACTTGTTTTTATAAGAAAAAAGCGACTTTGATTAATTGCGCAGTAACTAGACAAAACAAGATATATTCCTGAGATACATCTGATAATTGTTTTATTGGAAGTGTGGACATATGCTCCTAGAACACCATGGATAGTTTTCTAGCAAACATTGATGCGGTGTTTAGAGTGTATTTTGGAGTTTTAGTGATATGCGTATCTTCAGCAACAGGTTTGTGTCTTTAATTGGTTTATATGAATTTCGCACAGTGTCATATATCTGAGATTGATTTAAGTTAGACATAAAGATACGAAAATATTTTTACGTAAGAAGTAGAAAAATAGTATATATCTTCTACTAAAATTAATAAAGATTTTCTTGCACCTTTTAAATTTCTTTGCTGAACATTTGTGTGTATAATGATAATTTGTTTTTTTAAGGAAGTGCTTTAGTTCGATAAGGGACATAAACAACGCACTAAACAATCGAAACACGTTCTATATGAAAACGTGTAGCTTCTGTATAACTTACAAAAACAATAAAAACATATTCTTAATATTCCAGTTGTTAATCTGCAACCTTGACAATCTAGAATTTTCCGTGACATGAAAGAACAAACCACAATAATAATTCATCTTAAATTTAAAACGGTTTCGACAATAAACAAAAGAGTTCTTGCCACCCAAAAGGTATCTGGAAAACAGTAATTTTTAATTTTACTTTCGTAGACAGACAATGCAGTTGATTCCTGTTTTCGAGCTTTTAGAGCAAACGTCTGTCGTTAATATATATATTCAGTTGACACATAGAATATTAAAATTTAACTCAGAGTATAACAAAAAAATATACAGTGAACTTGATATTTTTTTAAAACAAACGCCTTTTGTAAAATGTCATAAAATCTTACAACACAATTGCTATTGGAAGTACTATTGCCATATAAAGCATTTGAGTTTCTTTGTCGCTGTTAACTTAATGAAAAAGAATCAAATATCGAGTGCTCAATAATTTTGTTTAGTTTAATTAGAATGCCTTACATGTATATATTCTACAGTCAATGCAATTCATTATTAAAATTAAAAGCGACGTCGCAAGAGTGTCTTATTTTTAGTGTTCTGTCATGTGTTCTTACCTTTTAATATGGACGTGTCTTGAATTGCGGTTAAAATTGTTTCGAAAATATTTTTGTCATAGGCCATTGGTTATATACATTGAAACTAAATACAACAGTCAGATTCGGTTTACACGCAATTTCAGGGAAATTTTCGTCTGACTTGACAATTACAGATAACACGTGACACCAAAGTAAAATTGCCATTTTCATATGGGAAATGAACACGAAGGTCAATCATACTCCTTTGATTACTGTCTTCACTCGAAGGATATTTTATTGATCGACCAATGTCCGACCAATCTTCCAACAAAAATGATGGAAATCTAGTTTTCATTTGCTAATAGATTCTGGCGCACGTCCTCACGCCCATGGAACATTTATTTGCCATTACTTTACTGAATGCTAGGAATTCGCTACTATTGTCATAAAGTTCAGTGTTTCTTGAACTGTAGAAAAAATGCAATTAAAATAAAAAAGTAGAAGTCAACATATTTTAATGAAGTTTGGAGTAAACTAGTTTAAAAATGATATTAGTTTAAACTTTCTTTTACAGCAATTAGTAAGAAACTTAGATTTACTGTTGCTAAGGCTCTCCCGTTGGCACGATGTTTCGCCTGAGCGTGGTCTTTTGGTTTTTGGGAAATCGGATAATACGGACAACTTGCCCACTTGCTGACTTTATACCAAACTGACGAACTCTAATGTTGGAAATCGAACCCGGAGCGAGTGCGCCACCCTCTACGCTTACCGACCATCATGCTTAAATGCAGCTTGGAATACATTTGACTCGATTGTTTTTTCATTTATTTCGTGTTTAGATTGAATAAATAGCTTCCCGAAAAATGTGTTAACAAGTCAGCATTATTAGTTAAACAGAAATACCGGAATTGGTGGAATAGCTTGCTGGCCTTCCACGACATCGGGTTAATAGTTTGACTATTTCCCAAAAAGCCTTTAAACAAATGTTCTATTGCTTTATATTAGGTTTTCACAATAGTTTACGCAATGCTTAGGTAAAACATGATTGAGGCGCCCGGAACTATTTCAGATGGGAAATCATACATTGAATCCCATCTATACCAAAATTTGATGTTCTTATTCAAATGAATATAGCATTTATCGCTCTGTCATATTTAGGCAATATACTTCATAAATAGTTTTATCATAAAACTTCAATCTCGGTATTACGGATGCAACGTATACTATTAAAATATGCATCAATAAACCTCTACGGAATAATTTGTGCGTTAAATAGGATTGCTTCTCTTTTCATATATTCTAATCATTAATAACTTTATTGAAAGTGTGAGCCGGGAAAAATACACTGTCGATGAATCATTGTAATGTTGTGTAAATTTTCATCTTTAAATTCCTTCTGCATTTAACTATTGAACAGATTTACGCAATAAAGCCCTATTACACGAGCTCTATAACAATATAACCATTGTCTAATAATGAGTGCATGTCATTTCATAGTGCTGCGGTAATTTGCTTCCCTATTGTTGTTCTGTTTTGTTGGTATTTTTTCTAATATTGAATTTTCCCAGTAATTTAAGATACCAAGCTCAATCATTGTTTCACATTTGTTTGCGTGAAATACTTTCGGGAATATCGTGAATTGTAAGTAACATACTTTACATCAAAATACAATTCCTAGCTTCTCAAGAGGAAATTTTTCATCTTTTGTGAGTAAAATGAGATTTTGACCACTTGAATTGACATCAGAATACAAAACTAAGGATATCTCTATGTGATGCTTTGTACTTTCCTATTCGTGTTAGTGTGGCCATTGGATTCAATAATAAACACACTTAATTTGAATTCTATCCGGAGTACGCATTATGTAAAGAAACAACATATGCTCATTATTCCATGGACATTTCGTTACTAACTCACTACTGCCCTTACGTGAAAATGCAAAATAAATACGCCGTTTGTGTTAAAAATGCTTTCAAACAGGTGTTGATTTGTTATGTTACGGAACAAAAACACATATCAAGTCCATTTCATTTGTAACATCATGGAACAGGGAAACGTCAGTAAGCACTTTAAAATTGTAAAAACCCGGAAAATTATAGTATATTTAGTTTTAGTTTTAAAGTTGTTTAATTTAACAACGATTGTGAAGCAAGCTTTTGCAACTTATATTAATTATATTAATTATACTCGTTAGCACGAGGTTGCGCGAGAGTGTGGTCTTGTGTTTCGGTGTAAACCGGAATACTCGGAGAAAAACACACTAACCAAACTCACATGCGGAAAATAATAGGTCATAAAAACATTTCATTTGTAACGGCTTGAACTTATAGCAGGTCATCCAGCACATTTTATTTTTTACAGCACTAACTATAACATGTCATACTTGCAAATATTCACAAGTATCTACAACGAGTACTGTAGTCTGAAACAAATATATTGTAGTGTGAGGGAAGCGTTTGTACAGTTTACACTGCATCCATTACGTAAGATTTTTATAAACATATATCTGAACGTCATAAAACTGCTGATGAATCTGACAATAATGTTAGACATTTTACACATGTATTGGATTTATTTGTTATTTTTTATGCATAGTTCCATTTCTTCAGAGCTTGCAATGCAATACTTCCCCCAGCTTTGGCGTGTCATCACGTTCTATTTTGCTGATAAACAACAATTGGACATGGCAACTTGATCCCTTAATTCTATTTGGTACTACCATTAAATGAATATTGCCGTTAATTGATTATTGTTCTACGTCTGTGAACGGACCTAAACAATTGACCAGGCCGTACCAGCTCAATATCTAGGAAGTGTTATTCCATGTCATTTCATCATTTAGATGAAGAATTAGATAACCAAATCCAAAAACGTAGGTCTTTCGTCAATATGAACCATATAGTGTTATGTACTCACTTCACAAACACATTTGTATATGTATACATATTCTTAAATATAATGCATTGGTGTAATTTATGCAGCGCATTTATGAGCATTGATTGTACTTCCAAACCGTGATATCGAAATATTTGTCTTTATTATTCACCGCTCGCCATATAGTCGATTGACTCATACTTCATCAGCATTCTGTATCGGACTGCGGAAACCCCCAAAAGTGTACTTGTTGTTTTTCTTCTCACTCTTCTAAATGGGCTGAGCAAAATAATGTATGCCGTTACGTGTACGAACATTTCAATGTTTCTTTAAAGATATGTTGCTAAGCCCAGTTGTCAAGGGTCATTAAAAAACCCTGATTAGAGGCACACATATCGATCGAAACGACAAATAACGTAGGACACTAACGTACCTTGGAAGAGTAAGTGAAACTGGATTTCACTGTAAAGAGAAAAAACTGTAAATCAACAACATCGATTGTGTGGGTCGTTTTGTTTGAATGCAGAATTATATTTGTATTCACCGTCGTATGCCGGCATGACATTAAACGAAACCGAAATCACATTTTCTAATTTCCCAAATGAATGAATCGACTCGATACGAATCGCATTTTCTTCAAATTGAATAAATTGTGCCGTTTTGTAGTAGCTTAAGTGACAAAGGTACATCGGCATGTGTAATATACATATTTAACGTATCGTCAATTGCTTAAAGCTGCACTCACACAGATTTACCTTTTTTTAACTTTATTTATTTTTTGTCTTGGAAAGAGCAAATTTTTGCGTAAATATCTTTAAATCAGTGAAAAAAGACTTTGTTATGTCTCATTTTCCCAGTTCAGACTTCCAGCTAATCAAATTCATTACTTTTACACACTGTAATTTTCAAAATGTCAATTAATTAACAAATGACAACACAAATGTTTTATACAAAAAAAATACATGGCTGGCCATGGCTTCCCGTTGAAAGTTGCCTGTTTTCCCACTGGGGCAATACTCAACCAAAGCCGTGGTCATGACGGTACGCAATACAAACCCTGGTAAAACGATATGACTGAAATGTCGTTGACACACTGAAAAGTGATGTGTTTCAAATATCAAACCTATATGGAAATACAATACAAATATTTCGTACCACTGCTGAAAAACGTATGTTTTTACATCAACACGTGCAATATGTGGAAATCAGAAACAATTAGAAAACGAAAACAAGTTCTAAGCATAAATGAGACAAGAACATGATGTACCACATGTCGTAATCCAAAACGGAGTGTTTGAATAATATAAAACAACGAAGACAAACTCGTTCATGTAAAACGTTACAACAAATTTAACATCATAGTGCGTGAAGAACAAGGTGAAATTGAACATTTCTACGTCTAAGGTTACAATAAACCGATCAGGGCTCGGGTATGCAATAGAGCCACTCAGAGTCTATATCAATACATCTACTGTTACTAAAAGTGTTACTTATAGATTCGTATAAAGACCGTGATCTTTAATTATAATTTTGCTTACTCCGATTCAAAACAAGGTTTTGAAATTAAGCCTCGATATTTCGTAGAAACGTTTTAAACGGTATTAGAAACATGAATTTAAACATGTACAAGTACAGCTTAAGCATAGCTATAGTTTTCATATTCATAAAATCGATCACGTCCTTTCAGTGGAACAAGTTTTTTAGTTTGTCTGTAAACAAATGTATCATATATCTATTGACATCGATTGTTTTGAAACACTAGTGTTTTATAGCAAACAATAAAGCAAAATATAAGTGAATGCAAAAGCCTCTCTGTGCTAGGGTATTGCCATTGCATTATTTAAAATAATGCTGATCAATAACAGTTCAGTTTTATCATTGAAAGAGTATATATGTTCTTTGTACTTTAATAGCTTAGTTCTGTAATTTGATGAAAAGTGGTGGATGTTGATGGATATTAACACTATTTCTTGGAGGAGTTAAAGAGGAAAACGCTGCTGCTGCCTTCTATGTCGTAACGGTCTTTAATGAAAGGAGCGATAAAATACCGAACAAAACCACTTGTCTTTTATAACATACCTGCGTAATACGAGTATGATGGTTGAGGTGTATGTGATGAATGTTTTCAAAGATTGGAATGGTGAGAGAATATGAATGACATTTATTTTAAATTTAATCAAATATACTTCAACGACAACTTGGTTATGACATTTTATTTCCGAGAGAGAACTCATCTGTATTTCAAAGGCAATGCGATTAAAGTAATTGTTGATCTCTTATGCTCAATATGCCATGACAATTATAACTGTTTGGCACAAAATAGAAACGCAAACAAGACATATATTATGCTAACAATTGCCAGTATCTCTATGTTTTCCTCAGATGTTGTCATTTTTGTACGATATGTACATGTATAAAAGCAGAATTATCTTAATTCCTTTTTATTGCGTATGTTGAAATTATGGACTTGAAATAAATGCTCCGTTAAAAAAAGTTTAATTAGTAACGAGGCTACTTTGTCTCAATTTTTCAAATAATATTGGAATGAATTACCCATATTGTTAACAGAAAATATTTCATTGTTCTAGATAGTCAATGTTTTCAATGGGTGCCTGTTTTATATGTTTACGAAATAGAACCATTGGGATAATGTTTTAATGAAAGGAATAAAGCACACTCGACATGAGTTTTTATATAAAAAGGCTATACCTGAGCTAATCCATTACACAGAACAAAATTGTTATGTTCAAATTTGAAACAATAACGATATATAGCATACAAAAGGGTCGTTCTTGATAATTGTTCTGAAACGATCGGGCAAAATAGCTAAACAATACTACTCTAGTTACAGCAACATTCATTAGCATTTTGTTATCTTTTTATAAAATGGAAATACTTAAAGGAAGCAAAATTCTTAAGATTCCCGTTTAAAGTGGTTTTAAACACATATCTGGACAAAAACCGAATCAAAAATAGCCATATCAGCGAATGCCAATGCTAATCTGTGATAGAAGTATTGCACATGTACGATTGAAGCATCGCTGTGGGCTTGCCTCCGTTATGCGTTTTGTCATTGTGAGTGTCTTTGACATTATCCCATTTATGTCCGAACTGTTAAATGTGTGAACGTTGACGACGAAACGACTTTCTCTTTAATTTGACGTTGAAATAAGAAATACCAAATTGTGTATCCTGATTTCATAAACTTCGAACACCAAGCAGTTGTTAAATTATGTATGACACCACATTATGTTATCTCTTAAATACTGACTTACTGCTGCTAAAACAGTTTTTTTGAAAAAGGAACATGTCGACAATGAAGATTAACTCTGAAAGATAATCATAGATGCAATTCTCTGTTTCTGTATCCGAGTGAATTCAATTCCAGTGGGTAATGTCGCAATTTGATTTCAAAGAGATACTATCTTTAAATTTTAACACGGCTTCGCTTAGTACTTTGATGAAAATTGTCGAGCGTGTTGATGGCAATAAACACCTTTTTTTACCGGAAGCGTTACTGACAAACGGTGCTTCTTTTTTCTATGCTGCGGCAGTCATTAATGATAGGAGCTGTACAATAAAAGCAGAAAACACCACTTGACTGTATAACCGACCTGTGTCACACGAGTTTTATGTTGGAGGTGTTTGGGATTATTGATTCCAATGATTTATAATGGTAAGAAATGTGCAACTCCGTGCATGCACTACATAAAAGTTATATTAAATACTCAAATATACTTCATCGGCCGCTTGTTTATTGCACTCGCGCATACAACTTCATTAACCTTTATGTCATCTGTTTGTTATGCGAACTATGATCTGTGCATATCGATGAGGTGTGCACATATACTTTGAGAGTTTGAGAAGAATGTGTGGTTCGATTTGGTTTGGCAATGACAATTCATTTCACATTGAGTAACTGTATTTCCATGGCAAAGGCGAATGGAAATATTGTTAATCGTTTTGGCGATACCAACGCAAACAATAAAACAAAGGAAATAACAGGTATAAGCACATAAACGACAGTTTAAATATATAAAACTCTGTATAGAGGCACACGGCAATCGCCCAGACGACAATGAACTAGATACACAAACTTGTGAACACCACATACATAGATACAAGCACCACAAACAAACCACGCACGTATTAAAATAGTTAAGTTTAAATAATGGGAACCGCCTTGGGATCGGTCAGTGAAACACGAGTCTACTAGGGTCTTAAACTTGTTTGTTTCGCAATAACCTTTATTTGTTCAGAAAGTTATTATTTATTACAAATATAGAAATGCAGCCTCATCAGACAAAGCATAAACTTATAATCAATGAAGAATAAAGTAAAAAAAGTAAAAAAACAACAACAACATATTAACTGCTAAAATAACGTGTTTTGAATGACTTTATGATTCTATGCTGACAAAAGGAAATGTATGTCGGAAATGAAGCGCGAGTTACAACCCCTGATTATTTGTATTTGCTTGCATTGCTATCATGGTCTTCTGTTCTTGTTCCTTTTGTATTTAATACCATCAGAGATTCTTAGGGTTAAATTTCAACATTTGATATAAAATATAATAGTGAGCCAATGACACTAATCTGCATAACTTGTTTCTCACACAAATAATCATCACCAATTCATCATTGTATGAACATTTCAGAAAAAAAAATATTTTTTTAACATTGACAGTGTTTTTATCATTTTCAAAAAAGAACATTATTCTTCATACATTTCTTCTTAAAAACTTGTATACCGTGTAAACCTGACATTCACGTCATTTAGTCTCTAGGTATGTACGATGTCATTCCGTGAAAAAACAAACAAAAAACGTTTATCTTTTAAGGCTAGAAAGACACATCACGACCCGAAAGGAACTAGAGAATCTAGTCATACATTTGGGAAATAAGAATATATGGGCTTCTTCTTTTCCTTTCGAATGGCATTCCGACGAATGGCGGTAAATACAAATAACATTCGGCATCGAAAACCAGAATATCGTGAGAATTTCGAGTTTCGGTTCAACAAAAAGTACTTACCCTGACAATAAGTATGAAACGCGTGGTTATTACTTACAAAAAAGTAATGGTGACGTCTTTGCGGATGGTGTATTACAGACAAAGCTCAAGAAATAATCAATTTAATATGTTGTTGATACAAGTGCCTTTCGGGTGTTTCTTTGCGCTACAAATACAGAACTAATCTGCAATGCAGCAGTTTGGTAAACTTTAATAGTAACCACCGAACTAGTGTATCTACATATACCGTCTGTTTTGTCTTTCTGAGACATCAAAGTAAACAGAAGTAATGAGTTAATTGTAAAACACACGAGCACACACATCATTGCCCAGGTGTCTGCAGAAGTAACTGGGACAGTCAGTGGGAGTTCATTTTTTTGAACAATAATAATTGAGTTGACCGTTTGATACAAATTGATAAATTTGAAACGCTGTTTACCATTAAGGTTGTTCACAAGTAGCTTAGAGTTGATTTTATACTTTCAAAAATTGATAAAATATGCATTGATATAACATGATACTGTTCGTAATCGTCAATGATACTTTAAACGACGTAATCTTCTTTTGTTACCCTAGTTGATCCATGATCAAATATATATGATGTGTAGCCGTGTGAATTAATATGACAGTCGACGAACTTGGCTCCGAGAGAGCTGCTTGTTTGAATGTAAAGTATCTCTGGATCGTCAATTCAATGTTTGATTGCTGAGCCTTTAAAACAAATGTTATACATATTTAAAATTTAGTATGTCCCTGTCTTAGTTTCATTTCAATATTATAATGTTGGTAATAGTCTGCAAATTTGGTTCAATAATCTAATGTGCAGGAATAAGAACAGCGTTCCAAACAGACGCTTGCTAATTAAATCAAAGGCGGTTTTCAAACCACAAGTCGACTTTAACCCTTAGGCTGCTGATGGCGATTTTAAAGGCTTTGCAAACAGCTTGGAACCAGACCAGACGCCGAGTAACTCGGCGCCTGGTCAGGTTCCAAGCTGTTTGCCACTCAGTCAATATATCCCCAAAGGTTTAAGTAAATTGAAAGAAATTTAGAATAAAGCAGACGACATTTTTGAGCAGACGACAATTTACCCAGCATGCAAAGGGTTAATGATATGATGTAAAGATTGAACTAAACATGAATGTCATTCCGTGTGCAACCGCGAATAAGAAAGCATAACCTTTACCATTGTGGGGTGACTTTAAGAATTGATGACCTGGAAAGTGCACAATATGGCAGTTGTCAGTAATGAAATAACTTTTGGCGTTTAATAAACGACACGCACTCGTAAATGTTAAAGATAGGACGATTGTGTTCGATATTGCCGGAAACCTTAATGAATTGATGACTCCGAGACTGCACGATATAATCATTTGTCAATTATTTTCTAATTTTCCAACTATGTAAACTGATGATGTTAACATTAGACGACTATTTTAGCTCGCATGTCACGATGTAGGCATCTGAACTTTAATTGAGTTGTTCGATTTTAGTTTTAACTGAGTTGTTAAATTACAGCTTGACTTGAGCTGTAAAAGTTCAGTTTGAAATGATTTGTAAGATTTCAGTCTGTAATGATAGTGTCCTCTTTTTAAATACATAGTACGGATATAAACGACAAGCATGGATCGTTGTTGGATCTATTTTGAAATAATTAAAGAACCATACTGTTGCTGTTTCCACAATGACTGTTATTCCAACATGTATGAATCGTATTAATCAAATGTTATATTCAATAAGACCGATCGGAGCTAACATTGACTGGAGCCATATGGTACAAACGTATCTTCATTTCAAAATTGACATTGTTGAAATTGTGACTCAGCCCTTTGAGCCCTGATGTTTGATATAGAAGTGAGAGCCGTCTAAATTGCATTGGTATGTCTATATTCACCACCAGAAAGTAGCATTATTTACTACATGTTTTTAACATGTTAATTATAAAACAACTAAGTCAAATGTTTAAATTAATATGCATTAATACAATGCAGCATTTGGCAGCAGAAATATTGTGTTGATTTATAGTTTTATTGTGTCAATACAGATCAAAGAAATGATAAAACACAAGAACATAAATTAAAGGCTCACGAAATAATGTCCAACAGACAGTAAATGAGAATAATATTTATACCATTTTCGTATTTGTTTGACAACTAATTATCTATTCACTGTAATTGAAACAAGTGACACACAATCGAATTTCATTTCCTTCATTTATTGGTGTAATATGCTGCACTCAACCGCGATATCGCAATTTGCTAGAAATATTTTCAGAGTTCTAGAATACATTTGCATATATAACGTTAGATAATTAATTTTTCTTTTGTCTTCCGAGTAAATACCGATGAGAGAATATTTTTCTTGGTAAGCTCGAATTCAGCTGAAATAATAGATCTTCAATCAGACATGGTTGATTGGTAAACAATTTGGAGTCACATAATAGTTAAAGACTCTAATCTACGAATAGATAAGCGGTGTATCGCTAAGACATCCAATACCTGCAAACAGTTTTAAAGAAAGTATTGGTAAATAGAATTTATACGTAAATTCATGGAATTGCGCTTGCAAACAGATTTTAATCTTCTACATGGTGATTTCATAGACGATGTTTTGAAACTTGCTTGTGTTTCCAAGTGTTTAAGCGAGAATCTATTAGCACATACAACGCGAATGTTCATGAATACGTGAGATATGACTCTAAATGGAAGCGATATAAATACTCTTTTGCTGATATCCATTTATGTCTGCCAAAATTCTTGATTGTTCAATGCTCACAAATAGACACACGGTATATCCGAATATAGATTTATTTTTGTATTTAATGAATTAGATCGAACAGGCATTTTCAGCATTCATTTAGTGGTTTTATTTCTTTTGTCATTGCTTATTCGTTCTCAAAGACGTCATGATTGCATTTCAGTTGGTAATAACTAAACGCCTCGGCATGTTATCAGAAAAAGCATTTCTATTATTGATGGAAACGGCATTTCAAAGCAATGGCATCTTCTATGTTCAATGCAGAAATATATTTGTATTCAACGCTGTTAGACGGAGTTCAATTAAAATATACTGAAAGTGAAAGAAGTTCACACATTCAGTATTTGCCACACGTATCATAAGACCCTCTGGAATGCGTATTTCTTGTTTCGGTTAGAATTGTGTCTTAATAGCTTTATATAACTTCCTTTACCTTTTTAAAATGTATTTTGTCTAATGAGATGGTTGTATTGTTTGGCGTACTGTGTTATTGATAAAACAGCCCTGCGTTCATTTAAGATGTTTACGTTTTTGAATTGGTCCCCCGCTTGCATTTGGTGCTTTGCAATGCAATAGGGATATCGAATGAGACACTTTGCCAACGTTGGCTAACGTTAGCCTTATCTAAACTCAAGGCAGCCGTCAGCCTTTATTTATTTCTAAAGTAAAGCGGTTAATTTTATCAGAGGATATTTGATCATCAAATAGCTAGATACAAGAAAACAGGAACCTTACGATTAACATACATCAATAATAAACATTTATAACATTGACATATCGCGCTTCGGCTGTCGTCTGCTGCAATGACATTATAATTTGCAGATGACATTTAATATGAAGAATTCCTTGTGCTCTAATTCCGACATGGTCTTCAAGTCCATGTTTAGACAGGATAGGCAGAAGTATATTAATGATACATGATATGCCTCATTAAACAAAGTATTTAACTGAACGCTTCCATTACCCATCGACCCTACCCAAGTATTGGTTTTTCAAGCCTGATTACCGTCAACTCTTTAGTCAAGTTTTTTGAGGAATGACTGCATACATTTGCTTCAAAGGCGCTTTAGTTTATATTGTGACTTGTTTATAAGCGCAATGAATGGTTCTTTATAGACGGTGATGTTTGAGATACAATCCCTCGTCGATATATTTAAAATCCTTGCACTAAAACCCATGTCCCTTATGTCTTATTAATTACACAGTTGATGATGTTTTGTTTGCAAGTAAGATATTTGTTCGATGCAGTAGGACTAGCATTGACATTCGGTCAATGCATGTAATCACGACAGTAAGTCCGTCATAGTATTGAAAGTGTTTTATGCTGATATAACAATATATAGGTACATAATCTGGTTGTCAATCGACCATTGAACATAGTTTTGTACCGACATAAACAATTAAACGATTGGTGTTGGGACAAATCATACTTTAATGACAATGGACCAGAAAAAAGAGCAATCGCATATTTGTATAGACCACATCCTGACACGTATATGTGTGTCTTGATCTCCGATGGATACCTCTGTGAGAATGTATTCTCATATAAAAACTAATTGTATGTTAAACATTTATGTTTAACGTTTTCGCAGTTATTGTTGGCAATGTTGGCAGTGCAGTTGTGCACATTTTATTCTATAAATTGAGATGTAGTTAAAATAAGTTTTTCGATAAAAATATTTTTTTGGGTTAGATTCACAAATGTGTAATGTAATTCCGTGCATTTATTACTTTATGTATGAATACAGATTGCAAATGGAATACACCGATGATGAAAAGCTAGCTCATCATACGATTTAAGTTGTCCAATGGGATTGTTGTATAGACGATGCTGATTGATATGCCGTCCCTTGTAGATTTCTATTGCGCATTTAGCACTTAAATGCACTTTTGATTATTTACATATTTGCTGATATTGTACTTTTTCCGCGATAATGATATTTGTTTAATGCTCACTTGTGGAGAAGACAATTTATAGTGTTTTCTAAATATAACTTGTATTTGTCTGTCTACAACAAAGCGTAAATACTTTTAACACATTAATGTAAGCGATCGCTTTATTCAGAATATCAATGTAACTTTTGCGTTAAAGAACTGTTCTCTTATAGCAATGCAATTCATATATTGCAGATAAACAGTGAACAAGGTAATGAATTTTTACGCAAAAGCACTTGCTTATATGTTCATAATATTATTGGTAAACGTCCAATAAATGATGAAGTTATTGTCTCTTTCGGATGATTTATGTTTGTTTCACAATGAAGTGGATCGAAGGGCAGACATTGATACAGAGAGGCAGAACATTAGCACCATAAGCATTTCTAACAGCCTAGCCAATAACATGCTACTTCACTGATATGATTTGTTTTATAGAAGTAACGAAGATAATTTAACACACTGTCGAACATATTATGAGGGTTATTGAAATATTAAATATGCGATTAGTAAAGGATGTTGGTAAAGAAATTGAACAAATTATTGCTATAAATAGTTGACATCATTAGTCTCTTGTTTAGCAAATGGTGTTTTTGGTAATAGCAAAAGGATCTAAAAGCTATTGGTTGTTGGACAAACCATAGGCTTATGACAATGACCTTGTTAAAGATATTCACATATTACAAAACAACTTTGACCGTTATCTGCTTGTTTATGGCATGTTAAACTAATCCTTTATTTGTTTATATATATATCCAAAACTATAAGTTTAAATTAAAAGTATTGAGAGACTTAGATTGCTGTAAATGAACATAGTCTTACTGCTTCGTTCTTTGTATAATGTGGAAGTAAACAATCCAAGAGTAAACAAAAATTACAAAGCCATTTTAAAATAAAATAATGATGCATAAATTTAGACATGTATCCTGTAAACTTTATCGGTATTTAGAAAATATATTAACCAATTCTTAAGGATCAGACAATTATAAGCTACGTTGTGGACAACTGTACAATAAATTACATATTACTTTATATGTTTCCCGGTATTTCCACTTAAGCTATCGTCTGATGCAATGACATTATCACTTTCAGCCGTGATTTTTTCATAATGGAAATGTGTGTCCTTATCACATTGTGGTCTATTCTAAAGACAGGATGAACGGAAATATATAAATGACACAAGATATGCCTCAATAACCGAGGCATTTAAATGAATGTTTACGTGTTGGGTTTGTTATGCTTGATTTTCTGACATGTTTTCCGTGGAAAAACAAGATTGAAGACACATTATACTCAATTTGCCTTAATTACTTTTTTCCAGTTTATTTGTGACTGTTTTATCAGTGCAATGATTTATTTTTATAGACGTGAATGATTGAGATGCCGTCCCTTGTCGATATTTGGCACTTAAATGCCTGTCCCTCACAGATGATTAATTACAAAATTGATGAGCAATTTATTCGCGATTATAAGTTTGTTTGATGGACAACAGTGGACTTGCCTTTGTAAAATGACCAATGACATAACGTTTGTTCAATAACAGTCTATGCTATTTTGTCTAAATTAGACGAAACCATAGGAGAAATATACGTTATGTCTGAACTTATTTTCTTTAGTTGCAACGATAGGCGTTTGCATGGAAAATACATTTTAGGTAACACTAGTGATAGGTTATCGATAGCTACACCCTCTTAAATTCTTCATATTATCCATGAGTTATTGCGAAATGAATTATTTAGAAATTATCTCGTATTGGTTGTTATAAAAATCACAATGCCGAGCCGGATATCAAATGGGAAATAGGGGATACTATGATAGGACGCTTTTCTGGTGACCTGTATCACGCCGAGTTCGGCTCTTTTGCAACTCTTGACATAATGGAGTTGCTGTCAATGAACACTTGTTTTGGAACAGGGACTTTTAGTTTCAAGAATCTAAAGGTAAATAACAATTACTTAGCCATTTAACAATTATAGTTGCCATCGGATTACATGATTATTTGCATGTCTCCTTTAAGCTCCTTCTATACTTGAGGCAGAAGTACATGGTTGTGTGGCTGAATCAAATTGTGTTCGCCTACCACTGGAACCGTTCAAATTCTGAATATAGAATATTTAAATTATTGAAATGGTACATACACTAGTTCAACAACATGCGTTTAAACCAAACTGGCACGCCATATATAAATGCAGACGGTCAGTCGCTCGCCTTTCTAGGGGTAATTTGTGTTCCCCATACCATTTGCATAGTTACAGGACAGAGCAATGGTGCAGCATTTTGTAACAGCTCTTGTGTTCTGTTACGTCTAGAACCCATTCCTTTCCCGTAGTTTAACCTCAACTATATACGGATGCATGTCAAAATGCCATTAGAAGGACAATGATAGTTAGAGGCTCTCGTCTACAAATTTACCAAATACATATGGCCACCCAAACGTCTACGTAAAAAAAGATCACCCATATATTTACAACATATCGACAAGCGTCTTTAGCTATGCTCTCTTTTGACTTGTATTGCTTTGTGTGGTTAACATTTATGCTGTTTCAGACTCGTTTAAACCCATCTTTCCCGAAATGTATATTCTAATGAGAACTAAAGACTGTTCCTAGCTTGCAAGAATGTGTTATTTACAATTTGAAACAATACATTTCAATGATGTTTATGCACACCGTAATTTATCAAACATTCTGTTAATTCTACCTTGCCTGTATTTATACGTAGTTTTCACTTATTCGTACTACTTCCAAATACTAAATGTTAAGTACAAATAACAAAGAATGAGACTGATCTAAGTTGTAGAGATACAAATGCCTGGGTCATACTGCTAACCATTCTTCATTACTAAGATTATTTGTAAATTCAATCTTTTTAGAATTCGAAAAAAAAAACAACAACTATATTTTGTAAAAACAATTCTTGTTACTTGAATTAAATAATGAATTGATGCTGTGTGTTATACTTATTCTGCATAACATATGAAAGTATATATAAGAGAGTGTGCGAACTATTATGTGTGTGTGTGTTTTGTACGTGTAGCTACATGTTCATGTTAAAGATGAAGTTGTAATTAAAAGCCACTTGCGATATTTTACTTAAACTCAGAAGTTGTCTGCTGACTGATTCTTGCACAAATCACTTTTCTAGTACCATAATTGTATAAGCATAAAATTTACACATGACGTATTTAAAACATAGACAAAGTAGTCAACAAGTTCACGTTTTAGCACATGTAGTGTTTCGGATCCGCTCTTTTTACATATTGCCGCAGACCAACAAGTACATGTCTTTTGAATGGTATCTCGAGGGTTGTTTACCGTCCTATTGCAATTAATTATTTATTACTGAGTACCATTCTTGTCAGCGACCTCGCGCAGCGGACGCTACTTCAAGTAAAGGATCCTCTTAGCCCAGAGCTTTTAGAACGTTGTGAATTGTGCCTGTGGGAAATACTGCGAAGTGTGAGCAGCATGCCTCTTGCATTACGTGACGCCCCATGCTTTGTTGTGAAACAAACGAAGCACAGCTCATTTTTTTCCAATAACCCGAATCTATTATGTTTTCGAATTCATGTTTCAATACTTGGCAAATTACTGTAGCAATGTTTTGTCAATCGACGAATTATCCGATGAAAACGACATGTTACACAAGAACAAGGCTTTTGTCGATTACCTGCCTGTTGAAATGGTGTTTTCTCATTGAAAAGAAAACCCTTCATTGCACGAATACAAATATTACATTATTGAAACAGTATGCTGTATAAAAATGACAATGAAAACCCTTATAAAAACGTATTGTTCAAATAATAACACCATTTATACACGCAAATTATTCAAGCAAATAAACTCAGAACTATGTATAAAACAGGGTATAAACATGTCTAAGTAGAATTGTCATTACCCTAGGTCTTGATCTGATAATGTCGATGTTGATATGTTTTATAAAACGATGTTTTTTTATAATCAATATCTGTAAACCATGTAAACAACTGTATTCTCATTAAATGAAAAGCAGTTTTGAATAATGTGTAGAGGCTCTACACTACGATGCCACAATGGCTTGATGACAAAGGCTCAGTGATATTGATTATAAATACTATTATGACTTTAAATTTTACAATTATGAACCTTACGTCAATGTCGCCCTAATCGACTTAATTTATGATATTATTGGTCGCCAGTATGTCCTTAAATAGGCTCTCAAAGACACTCACCTACTCACTAATTATTTTATTGTAGCAAATGAACCTTTCCCGGTTTTATAACTTTCCATTTGTTTCCTTGATAGAACGCGTTAAACAACGAAATAGGCCTGTTCAAATCTACTTCTCACAAAGACACGATGATCAATTGTGATCAGTGTTTACATGTGTTTTATTAATTATTTAGACGTTTTTGAACATCCCTTGTTCCTGAGTACAATTTTTTTCCGTTAATGATCTCGTAATAATTCTATCTAAGACTGCATTGCGTGCCAGTGAATCATTACCATATTCTCGTCTTTGACTATAGTTGGTTGTCCAGCACAAGCCAATGAATGTATCTCATTAACCCGTTTGTAAATGCACACGTCAAGGAATTGAATTAAGAACTGCATATATGTATATTTTGATAAGTTAATCAACCCAGGCGTATGCTTAGATAATGTTTAATATGTTATAATGGATGTTGTTGCTGCCTTTTTAATCGCATTAGCGCAAAATGCCCACTAGGGTTGTAACATTTTCAAATCAAACTTCATAAAACTGTGTGTAAGAATGTCTAGCTCTATATGATCAAAATCGATTATTGATTAAGTCCGGACAAAGAGAAGGTCACTAGGATAATTGTGGGAAAACCGTTGTTTACCCAGTACCGACAACATTTTATACACTAGATAAGCCTGGGCAGAAAGTTTTTATGTTTGATATCAAGTTTACGTATGGTTTTAAAGGGACTGTACCCTGTATGATGAAAAAGTGAGAAAAAAAAGAATATTGTCGAAAACTGACAAACTTTGTATCGATGTATACAATGCATTGAAACTAACGAACTGAAATACCACATAGATTACAATTAATTTATTTTTCGCAGTTTTTTTCGTATTTTCCATTAATTTATTTTACTGGGTATGTCTAACTAGTAGAATTCATTCCTTATGCGGGATTGACTAGTCGATATTATCACGTGATATTTTCAAGTTATGTTTATAGCTTAAATATTCCAGCCGTTTTTGGTAAGCCTTCGTAACACAGTGGATACAATTTTGGCGACACCGGTTCAAACCCGGTCTCCGCCTCGATTGTTTTTACAATTATGATATCAAAGAGTAAAACATTTTATTCAAAAATTGTCCTGAGATTCGTTACAGAAAAAACGTTTTTGGTGCCAATCTAGTGTACAGTCCCTTTAACATGAAAGCTACATGATACTTATGACAGCAATATAACTGTCATTGGCCCTCTTCAAAATTTCAAATACATAAAACTTGTTCATGAAAATTTTCCATGTATTCACTGTGTGATGTTTTCACTAAAACAGTTTAATTATATGGCGAATCTTCAAGTTTCTCAGACCTGTCTTTGTTAGGCTTTTGCCGTGAAGAATCGTTTGGTGCTATAAAAGTCATAATGAGTGCAGCGTTGCGTTTACTGATTCACGTTCCGAGTTCTTGTAAGGGCATGAAGGATACACATACTAGTTGGGAATCGGCAAACAATGAATTTATCAATAGCGTCCTCAGCATGCGCTCTTAGTTTGCACATTCTTGTGTCTTGGAGTTATGCACCTGTTTTTTTTCTATTCCACTAGGTTTAAATGAAAAAGATCACGAGCGTTCTGTTCAGGGTAAGCATGGTTGTTGTATGCATACTCGTATATTGAAGAGTCATTGTCGCTTTTTACATTGAAAAGTATTTAGCTTGACATTATAAAATTCCATACCAACTACCACGTGAAATGTCAACTTATTTGTTTTTGAAATTATAAAATGATTTTTGCATATAATGAATTACATTGTCACTGTCGCTTTTTGTTGCGTTAACATCATTTAGGTTTTTACATTGGTTGTTTCTTGCTATGTATGAAAAACAAGGCTTAGGGAATACAATACTTTCATTTAACACAAGTACAAGGTTTAGACATTGATAGACTCTGAGTAGTCATAAACCATCGATGGTCTGTCATTGTCTTAGGACAAGATCTGTTTGCGTTTGACAATTTGTGACCATCGGTAGTATTTGATTGTCTAGGAGCGAGAATAGTTTATCTTCACTATTGGTAATTAGGCAAATATACTCTTTTTCATTTTTCCTGGTAGTTTCATTGGTACCTTTTTGATATAGTTCGTTCATATTAATTGTTCAAATATAAACATGTAAAATTGATTTTTCACAACAAGGTTTTTATGATATGTCTTGTCTGCGAGACAAAAGTTGTTTTAGTAGAACTAATTGCATCGCAAATTGTCTATTTTTTTAGCTTGTTATATGCCGTACCATACAATTCAAACATGCGATTGAGTTATTTGCTTAAGATACAGTCCATTTTCAACAACAGTTTGTCAGGCAATCAACCAACTTAGTTAAACATAAAACAACAAAACGCACTTTTATGCATAATCGGACTGTTCCCAAACAAACCACTCGACAATGGATTTCCGAGTATGGAACAATAGTTTATTTTCCAAAAAATCAGCAAGTCAGAGTGATTACTTTAAAGCACAAAATACACCAAGATTGAATGTTCTGATTGATCTTGGCATTGGTATAAGCTGTATGTGCAACACTGTCAATGCACACTAGTACCGAGTTTAGAACAATTATGTCATATCCAGTGATCCTTACATAACTACATTGTGGACGACATACCTTCAGACATTTGATGAAAGTCACATATTTTCGTACGCTTTAGACGAACAAAAATGCAATCGTATAAGTGTTATCAAGCGGATCAAGGATGCATTCTCGATTTGATTAGTGCTGTTGATTGGTTTGGGAGATTGTAACAACATCTGCTCTTTCCAAAACTGGTTTTGAAAAGACATTCTTTTCTTGTTTCACGAAAGTCTGCAACGTCATCTCAACAAATAAATCACATTTTCAATTTTTGTGATAATTTCTTATTTTCCTCCACCTTTCAAAAACAAATATAGTGCGACCTTAATGGGGGCTATAAATCCTGTTTATTGACTTTAATAAACATGGTTTTACTGCCAACGCCCCTCTTTGGACTGTTTAAAGTGTGCAAATATGATACATGTTAACATTAGGTTTATCCTTCTAGTTGTAAGACGTATCATTTGATATTATTTGTTTCATTCTTTTATGTATCTCGTAATAAAATGTAATGATAAACATGACAAATTAGGAAGGGAACTTGGAAAAGACAAAACATGGCATGTTGTGTGATCTGTTTGGATGTTCGCAATATGTGTGTGTGTCCACAGTAAGTAAAGAATAACTTACATAGTATAACACCTTTGTTTAGCTGAAACATATTAAGCAAATGTGTTGTTTCATTAAATGACTGTTAAATAATTTACTGATTTGTCTTTGTTCCTAGCAATTGATCTATGCTATTTGAAAAAGGTCAATAAAGCTTATAACATAAACATGCATAAGTTATTTGGTGTTACGTATTAATTGTAATACAATTCATTAGTATACAGAGAAGATTTATTTTATGTTTTAAAATTTGATTGTTAATGTGTTCATATGTTAGCTGGCTTGTTGTTTGCAGAGACGATATATACGATTTGTTTTAAAACAAATCCAAAATAGCAAATAGAGGACGTTGGTGGCCAGTCATCCGCATCATGTGTCGAAACCAACCATTATGATTTATAGTTTAATATATCTGCTAATTAACTGGTGTGTAACAACGCAAAATGTTTTCCGACGATTTGTCAGCCAGAATAAATGAGCTTGGTGCCATTTAAAAATAACTTTGTTTGAGACATCAATCAATTTTAAAACTTGACATTTTAGGTTACACGACAAACAGTTGTTATTCAGGTACAACTTAAAACCGGAAATCGTATATGTATAAAATTCATTTTCATTCCTTTGTCAATTGTACAGTTCGCTCTTAGAACACTTAATTCCATTGTGCAAAGTCAAACATGGTATGTTCATGTCAATTTTGTCTTAATACCTAAAGTCAAGATAAACCAATTTCGTTTCAAGACAAACACAGACTAGCGATGGTTTATGACAATACTTGGTTTATAAAATTTAAAAACCTTGTACTTTTGTGATATTTATTGAAACCATTTAGAGAAAGTCTTGTATTCCCTTAGCCTTGTTCTTCTTCTAAATACAGGTTTTAGGATTTGATTGCGTTACTATTGTGTGGGTTTGAATATCTTGTATGGCCCGTATATCTATCTTATTAAATTACCTGAAATTTAAGGCCATGTATCAAAGTCATAAACAAGGCGTTAGACGTAATGTTGCCAATCAGTACATCGAAAGATATGCGTGGGCAATATGACAGCGAAATTGTTTGGGAATGTGTGTGGAAATCAGTGCAATATTCATGTTTTAATATTATCGGCATTGGTTTTTTTCTTTCTAATCTCCTAATATTTTTTGATTAAAGTATAATTTGGTATATATAATACATGCATGCGCTTTTACAAGTATGTGTAGATAGTTTAAAAGCGTTTCAACTCTTACGAAAGAGGGTTTTATCGGATTAAGACTACAAACATCCATATCTTTATGCAAAATAATAGTAACGATTTCCTGTTTCGAAATGTTGGACACTTTCAAATCCCTTGCCCTATGACATTGTATAAGTCACCTCTAAATGCAGTATGTCTGTCCTATGTAACGTATAGTATCAATATGAAGTATTTGTATGCAATTTCGATATGTAAATATTGTTTATGTACTGTTGAATGTAACGACAAACATTTTCCGAAAGACGGAAATATTTGTTTCAATTTTTAAACCAAGCGTTAAACAATCGTTTATATCAGAGTCAGTAATAACAATGAAGTGTAGTGCCGCTTAGGAAAGGATTAATTTTAAATATGGATCGAGAAGTGTACTGTTATTTTTTATCAGCATAGTGTGCTGTTCACTTGTATCAACATTGAAGCAACGAGTCATTGCTTTATTTAATTCCTGAGTCTTTGTTGGCCTGTGTAGGTTGAAAATAAGCTCAACAAATACTCTATGCCGCTATACAAATATTGATTGTCGACCTCGTAGGGTACGGCAAACTTGAACCAACCTTGTGGCGACATGTATCTCGTTGGGAGATAATTGCACTTTAAACAAGATAAAAAATTACTGGTTTCTGTAGTTTTGATTGTCTTATTGTTCTGAAGAGTATTGTTCTGAAAACACGATCCAAGTATCCCTCTTCTTTAATTAAATTTTAACCTAATGTTCTTTAACAATCTTAGGGAAATTTGTGATTAGCCATTTTGTGTCTGATTCAATGTTTCATTTCGGCATTCTCGTAGATGTACAGAACTTGTTTGCGCATTTGATTTATGTTGAATGCTTAAATGTCAAGAACATTGTTCAATTTGCTTCACAGAAGAGGAACATAAACTTGACGGAAGCACGATAACAATTCCCATCGAGACAAGAAGCAATATTGCATTGAGATTACCCTGAGATTATTTTTTAAATCATTACATGAAATACATACCAAATCCAAATATTTACACCTCAACTTCCATTCCTTAAATGAACTGCCTTTCAGCAATTGCGTTCATCAATCGATGAACGCAACATCTTCGGATATGTTCGGATCGTAATTCATTGCATAACAATATACATGAAAGCTATTGATCTTGTTATTGGTTGTATTGTGTCTGCAAATCCCGTAAAATATAGATAAACATTTTTAAAAGTGTTAGTTTTTTATATTTTAAATATAATGGTACCAGAAGTGTTTCAATTTTACGTTTTAAAATGATTTCAAGTGGCTGATCTTTTCCCGCGTTATTGTGACGTCATTTAAAAAAAATGTTTCCGGTTATAGTCGGGTTGTTCTATTTACAGAATGGGTAAGAACGGATTACTTAAAAGTTTTCTTAAATGAAATGAAGATTTTTTTAACAATTCTTGAATGAATAATGAACTATTGGTGTAAATATAAGGAATGAATTGCGGGGTTGATGTCACTATCGGGGATATGAACGCAATTGGGTTGGTCAAAGTACGCGTGGAGTCCTTCGGACTCCACACACATTGACCAACCCAATTGCGGTCATACCCCTATACTGACATCAACCCCGCAATTCATTTCTTAAATGGAACAGGTCAAACACTGTTGTGGTTAATTTGCAGATTATAATTCCTTAAGTATGTACATTGTGGAAGCCTAGCACCCCATTCATTTTACTTTAGTTACATTGAAAGGGTATTTAATTCAAATTAAACACGGTTTTTGCTTTAAAAAAAATGCTGAATAGGACATGTGACGTTCTTTTTAAATGAAAAAAAAATAAAAAATAACAATTACGTAAGTTATTATGGTGTTTTAAGCGATTTCACATGTTTGTTATTAGAATAAGGCAATGTTTTTTTTTTAAATGAACTGTTTTTTGCTCATCGGATACGCAAACCACCAGTGTAACATAAGCAGTACATATGTCGTCATATTAGAGGAGAACTAACAATCAATATTGCCCTTTTACATTGGAAAACATAATATAAATATATGTATTTTATATTACAGCGGATGGATCTTTATGGGCATTATGGTGGAACTACAATGGCTTCTCTGGTCCTGGCATGTGGGGAAGCATGAACACAGAATGGTACATGTGCAGCAAGGGCAAGAACCAGTCTCCAGTTAATATAGAACCCCGAGAATTACTCTTTGATCCTGCGCTGAAGCATATAGAGTTCCAGGGGGAAATGGTAACACATTTATGTTTCAGGTTTAATGTTCCTCTGTCAATAAAATGTTAAATGTTAAGCACCCAAACACAAGATGTGTTTTTTATATTTTTTAATGATAAGCAATGCATTTTGTATTTGTGCAGAACATGTATCACTTGCTGAGCTTTTTGATAATGCTTGAATAAAAAGAAGGCTCTTATAACTAACTATACATAGATTCAGTTTGTATTTGTGTGCCACGAACATAGCACACTTGATTATCAGTCAGTCATTTCTAAATTAAAATGGGAGAGCTTATATATACGTTTCTCATAATGAGTAACAGGTTATATCTACTGCTACAGCAAATGCTCTAATAGCAACCTTCCGGGAAGGACCTTAAACGTGGGCCACAAGCGCTATACAAGTGAAAGTACCGTTATTAGCGGTGGTTAGCGCACTCGCGTCTCACCAAGGCGACCCGCGTTCGATTTCCGGTCTGGGCGCATGTGAGTTTGGTTAGTGGTCACCAAGCCGGACAAGTGGGTTTTCTCCAGTTACTCCGGTTTACCCCATAACAAAAGACCACACTCTCGCGCAACATCGTGCCAACGAGAGTGACTTGGTATAAGCTATCATAGCTTCCTTCACAATCGTTGTAAAATATATAATTGGTACAGTCATAAATAACGAAAATTACCTTACAGTACAGGTGAACAACACTGCTGAAATTTTTTATTGACCTGAGTATTTTTCACCACTAGCACATTTACAAACATTTGGTTTTTAGATAACGGGTACTGTGATCAACAACGGAGTGGACCTTACAGTGGATGTGAACAACACGGGTCAATACAAACCAGTGAATATCTCACTGGGTCCTCTCTCTTACACCTACACAATTGCTCAGATCAAGCTGCACTTTGGGTTCTGGGACGGACAGGGGTCGGAACATTCGGTAAATGGGGAGTTCTTTGATGGAGAGGTGAGGATCCTTAAATTTAGTCACGGTTATAGTATGAATAACCAAATCTTCAAAAATGTGCTGACGCGTAAGCTTCTGATTAAGAATTATGTTAGTTACGTGTTTCTTGACGAAATTCTAAAAGTGCAAGTATGAAGAAAAGTATTTAAGTATTTTTGCCCATGTTTAATAAGTCTCAATTGTACATTTCTAAAGAGTGATAGTAGTAAATTATACGAAGTGACAATGTGAATGAATGAATATTCCCTAACCTTAAAATCTATTCAGTAACTCCCTGACTTTCGAGTACCTGTCACATGACAGTCCACTAAGCTATTTACGTTCACGCATTACATAACATGTATTATCATCGAGTCTGTGATATATGACAATTCACATGATGAGGTATTGAAAACTAATGGTATCGAAATATTGTATTATCAAATTCGTTACACAAAAAACATTAATTTTCTCAAGGATGTGCCCTGATAAAACTAAAGGCGAATAAATAATTATTTAGAAAGTATATCATTATTTCTCACATATCTCTGCGAAAGTAATCACTTTGGATTTCGAATAATGTGGGTGTTGCAATTATGAAATAACAATACTGTCAGAATATAAATCAATTCATACGTTTTTATTTGTGTCCGATGACGTACTATTTTATGCCAATGCATTTTGCTTCATTCTATTCTTAGTTGTTAAATATTCAAAATATTCATTAATTCTCTGATGGTTTAATATTCAATTTCAAATATAAAACTAAAAGGATATGCCTTGCACCAATCATTTTAAACTTTGTTGAAAATATCTTTTGTACATTGAGATTGTTAGTCGTGATAACCCCATTGTAGTTTTGTATTATTTTAACAGGTTTTATTTGAGGTAAAAGTATACAACAATCTTGGCCTTAAATAGTATTATTTGGCCTAGACAAATTTCAAATATATCATTTTAGTAAGATTTATGTTGAAATGAAGAACAAAAAAGCATTTTATCTATTAAAATTTATTTTTGTGAGCACCGATTACACGAAAGGTATGAAGACAAAATACCAAACAACCAAAGAAAGACACAAAGGCAGCAAACATGATATAACCAAAACAATCATTTATAAACTGTATGTCTTAGTTACTACTTGGAATGGCCAATTTAAAATTGCCTATATTTAATTATCACGTTTTGGCTGAAACTGTTCATCGGAAAAGGTGCTACTGTGGCAGAAATTTGTAATCAGTTCATCTTTAAACATAAAATAGAATTGTTTAAATTTAACACCCAGAAGTAGCACTGGTATAACAATAATTATGACCGAGTCGTTTCTGGGTTTATGAAGTCATACATTTGTCGATGGCGTGTATGAACAGACCGGATTTTGTTGTTTCTGTGCTATACAATTGTAATATAATCCCATGTATGATTCCTAGGAAACAATACACCATTTTCATAATACGAGTCACATTATTGGACTTTTAAATCAGAAGTTTTCCCTAAAGGCATATCATGAAAATGAAATATTAATGGCATCTCTACAATCTTATTATTACATTTTTGACGCAGGTTCATATAATAGCCTACAACTCCGACGTGTATAGCAACCTTACACATGCTCATAAGTCACCAAGGGGAGTTGTGATATTAGCAGCGTTTTTACAGGTGAGATATTATGTGATTTAAACGAAAAAATCTGCAAAATTGAAAATTCACACCTATCAAAACAGGAATCCAAGAGCTCAGATAATCGGATATGTTTGAAAATACTTGTATCAAGCACTTGTGGGTACGTTTAATATTGATGTATTCTATGTGTGTTATTTTAGATCAAAATAATCCGTACAGTAGTAAATATAATAAATCAAATACACTTAGAACACTATTGCATTCCTTCTTTGTAGATTGTTTTTTGCATAAATGAGATCACCAAAGCCTACTATGAAAATAAGTTACGCCTTGTTATGGAGAAATGATGGACTGGCAATTTTGAAACTGTGTTTTTTTAAATTCAAAAGTAAATATGTATAAAAAAATTGTTATTCTACCATAATGAATTACACTATGCTACATATATATGTTTTTGACATTATAACCAAAAGCGCTGTATCCAGATACCAATAATTGACTTATCAACTTTTTTAAATATAAATAATGAATTATAGTCCCCTAAACAAAAATATATAATAATAATACTATATTTTTTATGTTTGTTTTGGAAAATATAATTAAGAATAAGGAATTCTTGGCAAAATTTGAGTACATTTTGAGTATACGTAGATTGTGCACCTTTAACATTTTACCATGACGAATAGTTTTTTATGTTTTCAGATAGGACGGAGGAGTGATACAGAATTCAGTATTATTACAGAGTTGAGCAAGCTAGTTCTTTACAAAGGTAGGTGTAGTATACGCAAAAAATAAAATAAAACATTCTTTGTATGTGTTCTATGTCGTCCTATACACTTACCATTGAGTGTCTCTCAATCATCCTCTTACTGGCAAGTTCCATTGTACGATAAATATTTCCCAAACGTTCTTACCTCTTGTCAAGGAACTCAATTATTGCTCGCAGTCAGTTAATAATATTAACATTAATAAAATGTTATAAAACAGATCGTTGAGGGTTGCACATTTCAGGCCAGAGGGCGAGGTTAAAGAGTCTTGACATCATATCGATGTTGCCAAAAACAGACAATTATATCACGTACGAGGGTTCGTTTACCCAGCCAGGCTGTTATGAGACCGTCACGTGGATCGTTCTGAATCGACCAATCCAAATAACGACGGAACAGGTATAAAAAATGATGCAAAACCTATTTCGGGTACAGTTAAGTTTATTTTGACCTACTGTATTCATTTATTCAATATGACTATGCGCTCTTTGAAGAAAGAGTAAACTAGAGTTTTCAGATGCTGGGTAGGGTTAAGTTAATATGGAACTTCTGCATTGTTAAATATGACTATGTGATCTTTGAAGCATGAGTAAACTAGAATTTTCAGATCCTGGTTTTTTGATAGAGCTTAATAATCCATGCGATATAATAAACGTTTCGCCAGTGCTATGACATTCGTTGAACTTCATTAGTCCTCATATATTATATTTAAAAAGCATCTGGATTAAATATGTGCTCTACCAGGATAAGTTAACTTTTGAATATTATTCCCTGATATATATAATGTCAATTTAGGTTTTTAAAACTACATTTATAAACTGTTAATTAATACATTTCGTTGTTGCTCAACGTTTGTTGCTGGTTTATATTACTCTGCTTTGTTTGGTGGTCGTAACAACATCACCAAATGATCTATTGCCGCATGAAACGTTCTTCAAGAATCAGCCGATACCGTATCTCATTTAAATGGAGTTTTATCCCTAATTAACTTTCCATAAATGTTGCACAAGAGTGCAATAAACATATGGGGACTATAAAAATAACAGGCGAAAGCGAGATCTTAAGTCTGTAGGGATTTTAGAGAGGCGGTTTCCGAATTTCGTCTTGTCCAGTTCAATTTAGTACTATTTAAGATATTTGCTTTTATTACCCAGGAACTCAAAGATAATTCCAAGTCTTTTTGACGTTACTTTTTATAATATGTCGCTAAAAAACTTGGTCTGAATCAGACATTTTGTTATTTTTTTATGTATCATATTGATAGTACAAAATTAAAAATAGAAAGCTATTTTTTTTCAAATTTTAATATTAGGTCATATTAAAACATAAAATGTGGTAAAGACCCATCTAAAGATTGTAACTCAGTTACAACTTTAACAGTAATACTTTGCTATAATCTATCATTTTATTATAGTTTTCAAACTAAAAGTTCGTCTTATACATCACAGACTCTTTTATCACGGGTAATGGTTAATGGTCAAAAGAGAGGATTAATGGTTGGGAGAGTGTTTCTTATATTTGCGAAATGTTACTTTGTTACAGGAACTCATGTCAAATGTATGGTTTTTTAAATAAATGCCTATTGTTAATGGCGGAGTAAGATTCTACATAAGTTGTTAAATACACAGACAACATTGACTCCGCTAAAAGCATTTAGGGGACATGAGAACGATTTATTATCTAGTAAATATTTTCTTTCAACAAATCTGTGAACAATATGAATATAAAACAGCTGTCTTGAACTGAATTGTTCGCAGTTATGTCTCTTTATTCCCACGTTCTTTCAATGTGGTGTGTATGTACATGTATGATAAGCAAAACATACATCTTACAGAAAGAACGGACGACAAACCAAAGTACAGATTGCAATAATTGTATGACAGCTTGGTTCATATAACTTCACAGATAAAGGGTTGTGTTCTTTATATTTGGCTTTATGTGCAGATTGACGTAGCCGATATTCAAAACGTTATGCACTAACTTAGTGTTTGATAGATCTGTCTATAATCTAAAATGCAACAATCGTATAATCTTTCGAACCTTGACATTTTGAAATATTCCTTTAAGATAAGACACATTGATTGGAACATTCAAAAATTAATTGAGAGCTGTCTAAGACGTATTACGTCTTGCATACACTAGGACTCACTTAAACAGATACGAATGTCAACGAACAGATAAAGCATGAATGAATATATAAATACGCTGTAACCCGAACACCCTTAAACTTGAAAAATATTGTATATTACATTTGTTGTCATTTATTACGATACACTGATATATCCTATCCGCCAGCCGGACAACTGAAAGCCCATTTTTCCCTAAAACAGACGCATCTCAAACCTGCACTCTCACAGATTTACCGTCTTTACAACTTTTTCATTTTTTGTCTTTGAAAGAGCAAATTTTTGCGTTAATATCTGCAAACCAATGATAAAAGATTGCTGACAAAAGATCAGATCGAATATTTGCATATTTCTGTTCGAAAATTAATGTTTAATGGCTTAAACCGTTACTAACGGTTTAAGAAAACTGCATGAAACATTAATTTTTGAACTGCAATATAAAATATGAGGTTATATCTTTTGTCAGCAGTCTTATATCACTTGTTGTTTACATGGATTTTGCAAAAAATTGCTCGTTCCAAGACAAAAAATAAAGACGTTGTCAAAACGTTCAATCTGTGAGAGTGCACCTTTAAGGACTAATATCAACTTTGTAAGATTATTATTACGACAGTTTATTTTTATTCAGATGGCGGTTCTTTGAGAGTTTGGACGGAGGACATTTCCTATCGGTAGGCCATCGTTGCTGACAATAGGAAACATATGCCACCTAAACAGAACTTAAGGACTAAAATTAATGAGTTAATAGGTCAGTGTATGTTTATTTTCAGATGGCGAATCTACGAGAATTGCGCCAGAGGGACATTGCTTATCCGCAGGCCTTCATGGCAAACAATAGGAGGCCCGTCATGCCTTTAAACAGGCGAACCTTGAGGACCAATATCAACTTTGTAAGTGATGAAATACCATTTTTTCTGGTAGTGGATAACTACTAATTGACAGATGTATTCTAATTTTAATGATTTTTATACACATAATCAAGGAGCAAATATGGTTATAAATTATTGTCAAATAATCAATTCAACCAACATATGGATTTCCAATTATATAAAAATGAAGAGGATCCTTAATCCGATCAAATAGATGTTTTTAACACGTTAATCAACACAATGACTAGACCAACGTGGACATTCACTATGTCAAAAGCTATTTTATGAATCAAACACATGTAAAATTTCAAACGTTTAATACCAGGAATTAACCAGTAGGTAAAGTTTTAGTAATACGCGTACAATAAGGAATATGGTATAACATGGAGAATTGCATGATAAGCCCCGTTCTTCCAACTTAGATGAACTGTTGTGGCATGTTTTCGGCTTAGAAACGATACTGTTATTTTAAATAATAATGCTGTTGTCAATAAATCCCAATTATACGATGGTGCATTTGAAAAAAAGCTGTAAAATAAACGGAAAAACATACATTTTCCTCAATAAGTTTTCGGTTTTTCGCTTATACAATAAATATTTAGAAAAATTCGGTTAAATGTCAATTAATATCAATATTTACGTCAATAATTCAGTAACAATCCTTTGGAGTAGCAATTTGTGGATCAAGAACAAAGACAACATTATATGTTATTAAAGAATATTGATTGTGAACAAGCCTGCACATTTGATTTAGTGATGTTATTACCTTGATATAGGGTATAAAAATATAAGGAATGGCGCATTTCGATATTGAACAGCACTTGAGCAATAATATCAAAGAGAAATAACGTCATTAATAAATTCAGATTCAGAATTGGATTCGATAAATCTCTATATAATAGAAGAAATACTTTTTAGATTAACCTTAATTCGTTACACAAAAAGATACTACGATAATTACGATTGCGATGTTTTATCAGTTATTGAGATTTAATATTCTGGCGATTAGTTTGGATATTATGATTTGATGCTTACGATTGGTTTGTCTTTACAGAAAAAAGGTTGTACCATGGAACAAGATATGCATTACCAGTGTAAGAAATATATCTATTCGTGTAATTATACTCTGCAGTATGTTGATAAATTAACCTTGGCAGATAATTATAACATAGACTAAACAATTTTTGTACGAATAAGTAGAGGATGCTATTTCACAAAAAAAAAAATATTTTGACTCCAACCTCCTGATTGTAAAGTGATCCCAGGCAAAGTCTAAATCTACAGTTCGAAATTTTCAATACAAATAAAACTAAAGAGACAATTCCAGTGGTAGAAATTGCAATTGGAACTCGATTTGACTAAACAACGAGTCAAATCGTGATTTGTAAACAACTGGATTTTATAGTGATTGTTCAAGGAATTTAATGTATTTTATTTGCTCGCTTAATCATTTTATACTCACGAACAATGTATCAGCATTATTTTGTGAAATGGAAATAACAATATACTTTATTCTACCATAGCGCATCACTTTACTAATATATTGAGAAATAATGTTGTTTATGGTTTCGTTTTTTAATATTCAGATAATTCTCATTTGCGGGTGAAGAAGTAGCGAACCATTTTATACAGCTCAAACAATATCCAACAGCATTTCAATAACTGGTATGGAAGACAATAGCCCTATGGCCTTCCGGTCATGAATAAAAGAAGACTCGACGTGGAACCAAGAAGAGATCGTCGCGGACAACGCTTTTATAAAAATGAATGATGAGACTCGTATCAGTATGGATCAAAGACTTATGTTAAGTCTTACCCGTAACGACAGGTTTCCGAGTGAGCAGTTTTCAAGGAGGATTAAGACATGCCAAACACAGTCAAATGGACAGGCAAAGCAAAAACTTGGAACTGTGGGAAAACATGTTTATAATTCAATGGTGACCACAGAAAAATTGTATGGTTGCAAAATACTACGTAACACTGAACGTTACACAGTCTATGATCACAATGAACCAAATATACTGAAATACTTTCCGTTACGCTAGAAAGCATATACCTGAAAAATTCCGTTACACGTATGTTACAGAATCAACATCAACAAAAACATATTGTTTAGGTTGTGTTTCTCAAAATCAATTAAGGTTGGTTATATCTATTAAATGTATTGATATAATGTGAGCTAGATCCAGGCACATTAATGAATATTTGACCTGAACTCATAGTTTGTCATAATTAAATGCAGACTGAGGATTTAATTGTTTCTTTTATGGCTTGTTATAAAATCAAAAGTTATGCAAACTCTGCTTTTTATTATGTTGCTGAAAGATTACATTATTACATTTAAAAAATAATAATTGGATTTCAAAATCACAGATACGTATGCAATTTATTAACATGTTTGAGCATTCATTTCAGCTTTATGCTTTTAAACTTGCATGATATTTAAACTTGCAAACGATCAAAATTAAATAATGTTTTGATATGATATACTTTCAACATGTCACGTGATCGTCGTTAGAAAATATATTTATTTCTTATTACACTGCTATACTTGTTTAATCTCAACATGCATATATGTTAAGTTTTGTAAGACCATCATGTACAAAAATGCCCTCTATGTTTGCGTAAAGTGGAATTGATCAACTGATGGATTCAAACGATGGTGTTAATGTTATAATCGTTATTGCTATAAAGGAATAAATACTGGCATCTTGATTCATCGAGTGATGTCAAAAAATTGAATGATTTATAGATTACAGCTGTGTACGTTTTTTTTGTAAATAATGAGTTGCATTGCAAAATATAAGCAGTCTTATTGGCAAGAGTTAACGCTTGCTGCTTCAATGGTGCTATATTTTTTCTAGTAAAATAAATTATTTTATTATGTGTTTTGAGTTACTTGTTTTACGAACATTCATGCTTGAACTTCGAAACTCCAAAGGAACTTTAAAATGAAGTCTTACATCTTTATATTGTTAAGAGGTGCCGAAACAAAACCATCCCTCCGTCAGCGTTTAAGGCTAAATATGAAATGTACTGTTTGTTTTGCAAGTTCAAGGTAAAAAGAATAAGGCTGATAAATTATGAAATATTTTTCTTTACTAGAAAAAATATTTTTCAATATCAATACACCGAAAATCGTCGCCATTTCTTTTTGATAGATTGATACGTCTTTCCAGAGCAAGAAACTATTCATATTTAATTCCAAAAGGCGAAAAGAACAGTCATATTAGTTTTTCTCTGCTGGCAGTCAAATAAGTTAGGGTCGTATGCAGTAGAAAAGGGTAGGAGAGAAACAGACAGAATTATATTTGTTATGCTATATGATAGTTTCAAAAAGTATTCTTAAGTCGGAGAACAGTCACAAATAGTGATGTTTAAGAAAAGAACGGGACAAATTTAGATATAAATTTCAATTCAATGACCATACAGAACTTTTTGTTCAGATAATAACATAATCATTGAGTAAATGTAGAAATCAGTTAACAGCTGGTTATCACCCAAGAAACTGTTTATCCATAACCTATCAGTGTTTTGTCTAACACCATGGAAATAACTGTAAAAAATCGCTTTTGATTCAGTGGTTATATGAGCCAAGACTTATGGTCGTGTCACAATCATACTAGACAAAATCCCCACATTCATTTTTTTTTTGTTGGTCATGTGTCTTGCATTGTCATTTTTAGTGATGTCTTCGTTGTGAAATCGAGATTCAATTAATCAGTTTAAACTTTTACTTTAATACAAGCAGAAAATGAACGGGAGAGAAAAAACACTATCTGCGTTGAAAATAAAACAGAGTTGATCAATGTTTGGGTTACAGAATTGAAAATACCAAGCAAGGATACCTGTCCGATGTTAAGCAAATTGGTACTGATTTAAAAGAGTTTTCCAATAGAATTTACAATATTTCCAAACAAAATCGACAATTAAACTTAACCTTTCCTTAAAAAATCAGTCGTCATTTGGAGAAAGGCAGCACAATTATTTCCTTGATGTACATCCACTCTCTCACGCGATGCCAGTGAGTCTCACGAAACGCTTTCAATCCGTGAATATTGTCTATCGCCCCTAATTAAAAGGCAAACCATATCCAAATTAGCGGACATACACGCGATCACCGGATGTCCTGAATGGAACACAAATTTGAAGTAAATCGTTTTAGTATGTATAATTTGAAATATTGACGTGTCCGTGTGGATTGCGATCTTCTTCTAAGTGTTGAATGTCGATTGTGGTTAAAAGAAGCATACATTCATTTTTATGTTAACTGCAGCATTCATTCCTTAGAAGATTGAGATAGTGAGATTATGTTTCGCTAAACATTCAAAGTCGATGACACCAATTTTTGTGAATAATTTTATTTGGATGAATGAAATACCTGTTTTTATTAAATGCCTATCAATTTCCTTTTCCATATCCAACAGTGAAAATACAGCACGCCGTATTGAAAAATCCGTATCACCATACTGTCTTTTTCTGATTCCGTATCATGCGAGTACCGTGTGTAGTCTCAGAACTAATTCCGCGTTGCTAAAAATAACGTGACAAAAAACTGATAAAACCTGTCAGCTTTTATATAAAAAACATATATTATTTATCTTCACTCGCTCTCCAGAAGCATTTCAATATTCAGGAACATGGTTTTTCAAAGAAACATGAGGATAAGTACGAAACAGATCTTCAAATCTATCTAGAAACCTAGATGATTGCTGGGACCAATAATACATGTAATCCTACTCCCAGATGTTTGCCATTTCAAAGTTCATAAATAAGAATTATCATAAACATTGGCAGTTCGCCAATACAAAGAAGAAGGGCGAATTCGCGTCATCGATATAAATAGTAATTGACTCACGAACTTCCCTCAATTCTGCATATAATGACCGTCAAAAAATCCCACGAATACTCACTTCGTTAAAAAAGGCCGAGTTACGTATACAGGAAATGACGATTAGTGTATACTCGTAAAATAAGTGCCATTTTTTGTTGTTGTTTTTCGTGCTGTGACATTTAATAATTGTGTTCGTAATAGCAAATTGATAATTTTGCTAAGATATTAAAATGTTGTCTTCTTATTTTGCTCAATAAAGTGAATTCTGTAACTTCTGATTTCGTTTCGCTGTAGTAGCCTCCCTTGACTTCAATACACTAAAGTACGTAACACATTCATACGCGCAAGCCATTCCATATTTTGACATTTGACAGATGGCGGTAAATTTAAATCAAATTGAACCAAAAAATAAAAAAAAAGTAATAATAAGATAAACAGGTATATAATAAATGGAATATTACGATTTAAAGTTTTTCTGGTGACCTGCATCACGTCTTGTTCGGTGTGTAAACATGTATCCGTCTCGACCTGCGGTCTCGACGGAAACGTGTTTACACACCGAACTCGACGTGATACAGGTCATCTAAAAAGCGTTCTATCCTAATATACCCTATGTATTGTTTTGTATATTTTTTTTTGTAGTGTATTTCACTTTTAAGTGTAGTTTATCACTTAGGCTTGCGCCTTTAAACAGGCTATTAGGCGATGTTTGGTTTCTTGGGATTGTCCCTGTAGATTCAAATGTATTTCATAGTTGTATAGTATATATTAACAATACGTCGACAGTATAGCAGATCTTGGTGACATGACTCAGTTGCTCTGTACATACCAATTGCTCTGTACTTGCTTGTTTTTTGCACGCCTTCTTTTTCCCAGAAAACATTTTCAACTTAATATGTAACAAATGGGGTCATATTTGCCACAGATGTTAAAAATACACTCAATACATTTGCTGTAGAAACTGATATCGATGTAGATTTTTCATGTGAAAAGTAATCGCATTCTTGGCATTTCAATATGAATGAGCGGTATTACCAAAATATTGCTGCAACTCACAGTCACAGCTTGAGGTCAAACATCCTATTCTTCATGATATTAAATCTTTATCAAAATACGAAAACAGAGTACGGATAGTCTCACAAGTTGAACATCTGAAGGAGATAGAACACGGAAAAGACGGTGAGAGAGTAAAACGGGAGAGGTGAGAAGAAAGGAGGCGGTGTAAAAATGCAGACAGAGGGAGGAGTGGGGAAAATAGGAGAAGGTCAGATGATATATAAAAGACGTATACAAATATAAGGTTTGAAAAGTATTGTTTGGTGTTGTCATAGAAAATACCAGACAGGGTCTTTCAGCTAAGTTAAGGTGAACTACTATAGTTCTTCATTCAAACACTGTTAAATGGAGCATTGCACTGGCTAATAGTCTGTTAAAGACACACAAAAAAACAGTAAAAGATGCTCTTCTTCTTGGAGTTTTTCCGTTTACATTGCAATCACACTGTCTTAAAATAATATTCGGTTATATTATAAGCGCCCGGACACCGGTTTTATTCCTCTCTATCTTGCATTCCTAAATGAATTTGTTGACTTTGCGTGTGTTGCTATGTGTTTTGGCAAGAATCTATTAGCACCCACTACGTGAATGTCTATATAATGAAATGCCAATGAATTCGTGAGATATAAATCTAAATGGAAGAGATATAAATGCACTCTCGCTGATATCCATTTATGTCTGCCAAAATGTCTGATTGCACCATCGTTCAGTCTTTGTCGCACTGAAATAGACACACGGTATACCAACATTTAGAAGTATATTTGTTTTATTGAATTCGGACGAACAGGCATTTGCGCTATTCATTTAGTGATTTTAAATCTTTTGGTATTGCTAATTCGTTATCGAATACGTCATGATTGCATTTCGGTAGGTTTAAACTAAACGCCTCGCTCTGTTGCCAAAAAAGCACTTCTATTAGTGAAGAAAACTACATTTGCACACAATGGCATCTTCGGTGTACAATGTGCTAAACGTATCAATCGACATTCTGTAATCTTTTGTTTCTTCCTACGGTTAGAATTGTGTCTTAATAGCTGTATATCATTGCCTTTACTTTTCTAAAAAGTATTTTACCCAACGTAAATGGTTGTATGTTTTGCCGTACTGTTATTTTGCTAAACCAGCTCTGCGTTCAGTAAAGATCTTATCGTTTGTCAATTGGTCCCCCGCTTGTAGTTCATGCTCTGCAATAGAACAGGGATATCATTTTTTTTCTGAAGTAAAGCTTTTGATTTTATCAGTGGATCGGCCGTTATGCAAATGTGTGTTTATATACTTTTGATCACAAAAGCCTCGCCACGTTTTACTATTAAAAAGTTACTTCATATCTGTCAAGAGAATATCCCCTTTTTCGAAAACAGTCCACTCTCATCTGACCATGTTATTTAATCTGTGATTGTTTTTTTTTTCAGTTTAAGCTTATACATTGCGATTTCAAAATGGGAGTGTGTTTCCGCATTAAATGTTGAGAAAAAAACAACAAAAAGGATGCAGAATGTGTTTCTAGGGTCTTTATGATATATCTCATTTGTTATAAACTTGATAAACGTTAAAGAAAAAGAAGAAATTCTGGAAAGACGAGCTTTTGGTGGCACCATTTGATTCATACAGTTCAACAACAAATAAAAAGGAGGTGCAACAATTTCAACGCCGTTCTGTAGCACTTAGTATTATCCTATATTAAACAAATCCCTTACAGAAAATATCTAATGATCCCAAAGGGCTACCGACAAAGTACTGTTTACGTCTCACATACTGCAATACTGGTTAATAGTCAGATACAATTAAATAGGACCTTGTCGATTAAAATCATATCAAAAGTATACATTTTCATTGAATTTTCGTTTACATTTAATAATATTGACACTTCGACTGTCGTCTGATGCGTTGACACTATAATTTGCAGATGACACTTAATACGAGGATTACCTTGTGTTCTCATCCCAGCATGGTCTTCTAGTCCGTAGTTTTATAGACAGGATAGGCAGAAGTATATTAATGATACATGATATGCCTCATCAACCAAAGTAATTAACTAAATGTTTCAATTACCCACCGACCCTACCTTCGTTTTGGTTTTTCAAGCCTGATTACCGTCAACTCTTCAGACAAGTTCTCTGTGGAATAACTGCATTGATGACACACGATGCTCGATTTGCTTCAAATGCTTCCTAGTTTATTTTGTGACTTGTTAATCAGCGCAATGAATGTCTCTTTATAAACGGTGATGTTTGAGATACAATCTCTCGGCGATATATTTAAGACTTTTGCAGTAAAATGATTGTCACTTAGTTTTTATTTATTACACATTTGATGAGGTTTTATTTTCTTGCAAGTATTATATTTGCTTGATGCTTAACAGCAGAATTTGCAATGGCAATCGTTCAACGCCTGTAATTAAGACAGTGTTTCATTACGTCCATCGTGGTATTGAAAGTTATTTATCACACCTCTAAAAGCAGACAGGCAGATACATTCGTGAATAATTTGGTTGCCACGTCGACCACTGAACATAGTTTTGAAATGACAGAAGCAATTAGACGATGGCTGTATAGACATATAATATTTTCTAACAATGAACCACGAAACAAAAATCAATTGCATATAAGTCTAGATCACATCATGACATGTATTGGCGTGTCTTTGTCTCCAATGGATACCTCTGTTAGAATGCATTCTCATAATTATCACATATTCTCATATTAGTTGTAGGTTGCGCATTCCTCGATGTTAAAAGTATTTGCAGTAATTGTTGACTCTGTTGGTAATGAAGTGTGTATTGTATAAACTAAATATTTGGATGTGATTAAAACATAAGGTTTATGATATAAAAAATTAATGATGTAGGTAAGATTACACAAATGTCGAATGTATTCCGTGCAGTTCTGACTTTATTTTTCGAGTTAAGATTGCAAATAATATACACCTATGATGAAAAGCTAGCTCATAACAATGTTAAAGTTGTCCAAAGGGATTGTAGTATCGACGGTCCGGATATATATATACCGTCCCTTGTACAATTTTATTACAGATTTAGCCCTTTAAAGCATTTGTGATTATATACATATTTGCTGATAATGTATTTTTCCGCGATTATAATATTTGTTTGATGCTCACCAGCAGAGTAGACCGTTTAAATCGATCAATGACACAGCGTTTCTATCTAAAATAAATGTAAATACAGGACACAATTAAAAAACTGTTGTTCGCGATCCTTTTTATTCAGCATATCAATATAACCTATGCCTTAAAGAACTTTCATCGTTTTGCAACATTCCTATACAATTCATATATTCCAGATTCCAGATAACTAGTGAAAAGGGAATGAATCTTACACAAAAGCACTGCTTAAATGTTCATAATGTTCTTTGGTTAACGTCCAAAGGAATGATGAAGAATTATTGCGTATGGATGATTTATGTTTACTACACAATGAACCGGATCGAAGGGAAGACATTAATACGAAAACGCAGAAAATAAGCACCATAAGCATTTCAAACCGCATAGCCAATAATTTGCTACTTGACTGATATAATTTGTGTTTACATTAGAAGTAACGAAGATGATATCTAATAATGTTGATCATAGTTTGAAAGTGATTGAACATACTTCATAATATGCAAAGATGCAAAGGGTAGATCAGTACGGTAAATTAATTGAACATGCAGTTCTCTCGTTGACCAAGGACCTATGTTAGTGACAGCAGAAGCATTTAAACACTTGGTTGTTTGGCAAACTATAGCTTTATGATAACGATCTCAAACTATTAATTTCACATTTACACAAACTCTGCTTTTGACATATTAAACTAATGCTGTATTTGTTTGTATGCTTAAATATATATATCAAAATATGTTTCAAATTGATGGTATTAAGAGACAAGAATTGCTGTACATGAACAGAGAAATCCTGTTTTGTTCGTTGCATATTTCGAAAGTAAAGAATTCAAGAGAACTTAAATTACTTAGCCATTTCCAAATATTAAGTGCCATTATGTTACATATATTTAGACATGTATCCTGTAGGCTCTTTATGTACTAAAAAAATGCTGAAAGATCAGACAATTTCAAGCTACGTTGTGGACGAAGTATGTGGCCTCATTTTTATGTCCGTAACATTGTACTGTACAGGTAATTATATGTTATATTCGTGGATAGCAAACTGCAAGATTGGAGTGAAAACGTGTGTATTTATTCAAACTTAATCTTTTGGAGGACAGAATGAGCTTTAGTTTATACATGACACAGAATATGCCTCAACAACCAAAGCATTTAAATGAATGTTTCCTTTACTCGTGATTACCCGTGATTTCTGACATGCTTTCCGCGGATACACAACATTGAAGACACATTATACCCGATTTGCCTTAATGATTATTTCAGTTTTTATCATTCAGCGCAATGATTTATTTTTAAATTGATGGTGCTTAATGAGAAACCATCCCCTGTCAATAGTTGGCACTTAAATGCATGTCTCTCACAGTTGATTAATTATACAATTGATGAGCGATTTATCCGCGAAAATGTGTGTGATGCTTAACAGCAGAATTCCCAATGCAAAACAATTAAAGACATAACGTTTGCTAAATATCGATTCATATTATTTTGTCTAAATTAGACGAATCCAAATAAAAGTATGTCTTAAACAAATTATTGTAGGTTATTAATTCATTTAAGGCTTTTTATTCAGAATATCCATATATGTTATGTCTAAACTTTTTTCCCTAATTGCAGCGATAGCCGGTTGCGTGATGAAACATATTTTTGGTATAACCTATGATAGGTAATCAATTGCAACCCCCGCTGAAATTGTTATAATTATCATCAATGAGTAATGGCTAATACAATTTTTAAGAAATTGTCTCGTATTCGTTGATTAATGTGTACTTTACAATGCCGAGTAGGATATCAAATAGGATAGATAAATTGACAGCCAATATATTGCCACTTGAAAGGTATGATATGTTTCATACATTAGACGTAAAAATGATTCCGTTCCAAATCGTCGATCAGAGTTTGCCGATTTTAAGGTTTATAATAACCGTTTGTCTATGTGTCATATTACAACACACACAGGATGTTTGTTTGACAATTTGACAATTACCAATATCACATTAGGCTACACTACATCCCGAAAGGCATTGTTATTTTTGCTCAACGATGTATCACTATTTTAGAGTAAATTCTTTGGAATCTACGTGTAGGTAGCGAATGTTTTTTTTTGATGTTCTTACTGGCTATGCAATTCTAGTTATTTCAATATCATTCGATAAAGAGATCTTTAATATGAAACATATGTAATACTGATAACAAAAATAAAATATCTGTGGAATTATGACCTTTTTTGCAAATAATAATACAATGAAACAGACAGGAACAAATGCTGTTGTCACAAATTCAAAATAAACCCTGTTTAGAGACACTTGACAATGGTTAAAACGACATTGAACTAGCAATACCAAACGTATTAACTCAACATACACAAATGCGAAGAACACAAACATATGTCACAGGACGTGTATTGATTGTATTGAATACATTAATTAAATATATTAAATTTGCATAAAGTCATGAGTCTTTGTATTTATTACATCCATGATATTCGTATTATTCTTTTTTCCTATATTTCTTCTTTGTCCTACCCTTGATCCAACTAAACTCCGCCCTAGGTGTCCTGTGATCATTATTTTACACTACCATTGTTCATACTAACCTGTCACACGTGATTGGTCATCAGGTGTCGAGTGTGTTTATCTTTGCACTTGACATTCAGATTTTATAGTGACCAGTCACATTATTGTTCCAATAAAATATCTAGGATATTTTGATTTCGTTACAGTGGTTACTCTGCACAAATTGATCCTAATTAAAATTATATGCCGACTGGGCTTAGACACATCCATCACACGCATCAACATAGTTTTACCTATAAATTATTGCATTAACGTCCCTGAACGGTCAGTGAAACAAGGAACACGAAAGCACAAGTTTTGACGGTGCCATTTAATTTTGCCATTAAGCAACAGCACAGTCGTCTGCTAGTCTTGTCCATAAGGTTTTTGTCCATTTCATTATTGGTAACTATTCCTTACGTATCTGCTCTGTCCTGTTCTGGTACCAATTATTACACTTACATATAAAACATATGACTTGGCTATAAACTTGCAGTTTTGAGCACTGAATAAATAATATGAATATACAGTCCTAGTATACTTCAAAGTAGTTGTTTTAAAACAATTGGTCAAACTTTATCAGACATTTTTACTCGTCTTTGTCGCTTATTATCAGGGGTTCAGAAACTGTGTTTTTAACCTAAGGTTATAGTTGTCTGGTGCTGACTTCGTTGAATAATAATTCTGTGTCTTAAAGGGCATTCAGCTTATTTGGACAATATGTACTTCAATATGTATGTGAGCGCATGACATTCTTGCTCTTTTATGTACGTGAAATACAAAGACTGTATGCGGAGAAAGCTTTCCGATGTTAAACGTCCTGACATCATTACCATAATACAGTCAGCCACTAACATTTGTTAGTCAACACTATACTTTTCCATCGGATGACGGCCTGTCTGAAAATAATATAATATGTTAAGTATGCCTCATACATGTTACCGGTAAACCAAATTGGTATATTTCTAATTATACTTGTATACGTTCATTTTATAGTTGGCTGCAAACTACCTCTGCTACCTATACCTGCAGTATTTACTTCTTATTGAATTACAAACAAAATCCAAGTTGTAATATGTATTCAATTTTAATTGTTGACATAATGGTGTTGCTGTTAATGAACAGTTGTTATTGAGCAGAGACTCTCTTTTTCCAGAATTTAAAAGAAGTTAAACTTAGCAATTTAAAAATGATGATTGCCATCGGATAACATAAATATTGGCGTGTCTCCTGTAAGCTCCTTCTAAACTTGAGGCAGAAGTACATGGTTGTGTATCTCGAATAATATTTTGTTCGCCTTCCACTAATAACGTTTCAATTCTGAATATAGAATATGCAAATAATTGAAATGTTACATACAAAAGTTCAACAAAATACGTTCAAACCAAATTCTGTTCAAAAGTACAGTAAGCATTTCTAACATGCCTTTGATAAAGTCAAAGGGTCCATAGCTCGCTCGTCTATGGTTCATTTGTGTTCCGCATACCCTTTGCATGGTTACACGGATTAGGCTAGGATTCAACATGTTGGAACAGCAAATGTGTTTTCTCACTTCTAAAACCCATTCCTGTCCCGTAGCTAAACCATAACTCATTCAGAGTTGTATGTCAAAATGCCATTAGAAGGACAATGATAGCTGGAGCCTTTTATCTACAAATTTTCCAAATACAAGCGTCTACGTAAAACGAAATCTCACTTATGTTTACAAAATATCGACAAGCGTGTTTTGCTCTGCTCTTACAAAACTTGCCATGGCATTAATACTAGTATTTACAAAATATTTCGGTGAGGTGTTTTGTGTGCTTAATGTGGATGCTGTTTCATGACTCTTTGATATCATTTGGACTTATTCGATGTATTGCTTTTACATTTTAATACCTTTTTATATTTTCAATAGATCATAAACCCACCTCGTGATTTATACAAATCAAATATAATCATGAGGACTAAAGACAATTTTATTTACAATTCGAAACAATACATTCTTAATATGTGATAAACTGGTGGAGCAGTTTACATTCCTTGAATTTTTTGGATGACGTATATGCTGACCAGAACTGTCTTATATAGGACATTTATCAAACGTTCTGTTAAGTTTATGTTGTCTGTATCTATACATAGTTTTCATTATTTAGGTCTTCTTCCAGATGCCAGGTGTCATGTATTAGTAGCGAAATTTGAGGCAGGTACGAAATGTAGACACACAAATGCTTCGGTAGTATTGCTTACCTAATATCAATAGTTAATTCAGTCTTTTTGAAAAAAAATATATATAAAAGAAAATACCTTTCTCTTCTATTGAATAAAAGATTGATGTGTGCTATACTTGTTCACCTCATAACAAAACATATGATATACTAGTAGAAAGTGCGTGTATATGTTCTTGTAAGTTAAGCTTCATGTGCATGTTAAAGATGCAGTTGTAACTAAAGGTCGCTTGCGATATTTTACTTGAACTTTGTACTCTGTAGGCTGGCTGATACTTGCACAACTCACGTTCCTAGTATTATCGTTTAAGCATACAACTTACACATGACGTTGTCAAAACAAAGACACGGCAGAGCACAAGTTCACGTTTTAGCACATATAGTGTTTTGTACCCGCTCTATGTACATATGCCACAGACAAACAAGTACAGAGCTATTCAATGGTATTTCGTGAGTAGTTACATTCAACCATGTTATTAACCACCCAATTGTTATTAATTATTTATTACTGAGTACAATATGTGTCAACTCCCTCGTACAGCGGACGTTACTCCCAGTAAAGGATCCCCTCCGCCGAGAGCTTTTAAAACATTGAGGAAGGTGCCTTTGGGAAATACTTCGAAGTGTGAGCAGCATGGCTATTGCATTACTTGACGCCTCGTGCTATACAAGACACATCTCATCATTTTGCCAATAACCCTAGTCTATCAGCTGTTTGAATTCATTTTTCAATAATTGGTAAACTACAATAGCTATGGTTTGTCAAGCGACGAATCATCCGATGAAAACGTCGTGTAACACAAGAACACGGTTTTTGTCGATTACCTGCATGTTGAAAGAATGTTTGCTAAAAAACCCATTCACTGCACGAAAGCATATATTACATAATTTTAAAAGTATTCCGTTTCACGACAATACATATGTCAATAAAAAATCTTTTTAAAAAACGTATTGATAAATTAAGAACACCATGAACATTGCCAAAATTAGTAAAATAAATGTTGTAAATAACTTTCAGAGCTACGTATAAAACAGGGTATAAGCATGTTTAAGTAGAATTATCATAACCCTATGCTTTGAACTGATAATGCCGATGCTTATATGTCGCGATTATAAAGAAACGATGTTTCAATATCTGTTGAATATGTAAAACAACTGTATTCTGATTAAATCAAAAGAAGTTTAAATAATTTGTGGAGGTTTAACACTACGATACCGACACGATCAAGATAATAATGTATGACAAAACAGCTGTTAGCTTTAAGAGGGTTTCCACAACAACACTTTCTACATTCTACTTTAAAGATATATAATCACGGTATTTCTACCTTATGAGACGACCGTTGATCTCCGTAAATCTTTTAGGAACGACCATTCCCTCAATCTATAGTTTTCAGCCATTTAACTAGACTCTTGATATTAGTAATTGATTTATTTCCATAAATGCATCGTTTAGTAAATGGTTAAAGGTTTTTCTTTCGAAAGTCATGTTTATTATATTGTTTATAAATTCGAGTACTTTAAAACTTTCCAATAGTGAACCTTATATCAATGTTGCCCAAATCGACGTACAATACGATAACATCGGTCATCACTAGGTCTTTTGAAAAGCTCTCAAAGACACAAAATGTCACACTTATTATTTTATTGTAGCAAAAAAGCCTTACTCAGGCTCATAACGTTCTATTTGTTTCCTCAATAGAACGCTTTGAACAAAGAAATGGGTTTCTACAAAACTACTTCCAACAAAGACACGATTATCATTTGTGATCAGCGTTTATATGTGTTTATTAATTATTTAGACGTTTTCGAACATCCTTCGTTCCTGAGTACAAGTGTTTTACGTTAATGATCTCGTAATTCTATTTAAGACTGCATCGCGTGCCATGTTATCGGCAATCATTGAAATATTCTTGTATCATATTATAGTTGGTTGTCCAGCACAAGCCAGTGAATGTAACTCATTAACCTGTATGTAAATGCACACGTCTGGGACTGAATCAAAATCCGCATACATGTATTATTTGATAAAATTATCAACTCAGACTTATACTTAGATAATGTATAATATGTTATAATGGATGGTGCTGCCTTTTTGCTCGAATGGGCACAACATGCAAACTATGGATGTCACATTTTCTGATCAAACTTTATAAGACTATATCAGAGTATCTTTCTCTATATATTTAAAATTGATTATGAATTAATTCAAGACAAAGAGTAGGTCGCTAAAATATATTTTGAAAACAGTTGTTTATCCTATACAGACCGCATTTTATGCCCTAATTCGTTGAGCTTGGACAGAAAGTTTACATGTTTGGTATTACGTTCAAGTTTTTATGGTATAACATGAAAGTTACATAGAATATATAAGTGCGATATTATTTGCATTGGCCCTCTTTAAAACATTCAAATACTGTTTAATTTCTAACAACTTATTCATGACAATTTTCATGTATTACTGTGTGTTGTTTTCACTAAAACAGTACAATCATATGGTAAAGCTTCATGTTTCTAAGACATGTCGCTGTACGTTTTTCGCCGTTAAAAATCATTCAGTAATATATAGGTAACAGTTATTACATAGTTTCGTTTGACGATGCCCATCCGACTCACAAAAATACCTGAGTTTTTGTAAGGGCTAGAAAGTTAAACATGTAGGGAACGGCAAACAGTGACTTTATCAATAGCGTTCTCAGCATGCTCTCTAGTTAGTTTGCACAGTCCTGTGTCTTAGATGTATGCCCCTATGTGTTTTTCTCTCTATTCCGCTAGGTTTAATTGAAAACGATCACGAACGTTCTGTTCATGGTAAGCATGTTTGTTGGATGCATACTCGTTAATTAAAGTGTCACTTAAAAATGTAAAAAAGTATTTAGCATGATATTGAATATTCCATACCAATTGTAATAAAAGTCATCAGCATATTGAGAACATTGTTTCAGTTTATGTTTTTAAATGTGATTGTAAATGTTTACATATGTTTGCTGGCTTATTGTTTGCAGAGACTATATGATCGATTTGTTTTAAAACCAATCCAAAATAAAAAGAGGACTATGTTTTCCAGTCATTTAATATCATGTGTCTAAACCAACCATGATGTTTTATATTTTAATAAATCTGCTGATTAACTCGTTTGTAACAACGCGAATACGTTTAAGACGATTGGTCAGCCGGAATGAATGATATAGGTGCCATTTCGTTGTAGTGATCAATCAATTTTATATGCATATTTTGAACGAAGAAAAGTCGACATTTTAGCTTACACGACGAATAATTAATATTCCGGAATTTGTGTATCATAATTTACAAAATATTAAATTATGCCTTTGGCCATATTAGAGCTCGCCCCTAGAACATTAAATACCATTGTACAAAGGCAAACATGGTATTTACATATGTGTCTATTAACCTACAGTCAAGATAAACCAATCTCGCTCCTAGAAAATCACAGACTAGCGATGGTTTATGATTATACTGGGTCTATAAATGTCATAAACCAGGTAATTGTTTGATCTTTATGGAAAACATTGAGAGAAATTCTTGTCTTCCCTTGGCCTTGTGTTTCTTCTTAATATAGTTTTTGGGATTTAATTGCGTTGTTACGGTGTTGGTTTGAAAGTCTTGTACGACCAGATTTAAGGTCATGCATCATAGTTATAAACAAGGCGTAAGAAGAAATGTTGCCAATCAGTACATTCATAAGATATGTTTGTGGAAATGTGACACCAAATGTGACTTGTTTGGGATTGCTTGTGGAAATTATTGCAATATGCATTTGTTAAATTGTCGACATTGTTTTTTTTCTTATCTGCTTTTCCCTGAATAACATTCTATAACCTTCTATCGAAAACAAAAAAAGACATTCTACTTTGTATTTTTTTGGAAGTCTCAGTGAAGCACTTGGGAAACTGATTTACACATTCAGCATGGACAAGCAACATGAGCAAAGAATGTCTAGGTAACGACATGCCTGACGAAAACGTGAAAAGACGTGGTCGACTGGCCGAAAAAAACAACTGAAATAATACCGTCCTTCTGGTGAAAACTCAGAAATCTCTGCCCTTTTGCCACCCAGATTTTAAATTACAGGATTTGTCTCGTATACGTACTTTATCAAGTTAAATGTATATTACATGGTTATGTTCTTAAAAGACAAACGAAACAAATTGATCATTTATATGATGAAAGTGCATAGTATCAGAAAACTTTCACAATAAACATTTTCTTATTAAATTTAACAATCAAGTAAATCGATGTGAACGGATCGGTTACCGAAAGCTGAATGATTTAACATTCATATGCGCACGGATCACTCTTGCTTATAAATCGCTACCTGGTTTTTCTTATTATAAACAAAAAAAAATCATTTCCTTCTAATTTGTTTTACTCAAACGTAGGAAACTGTATTCCATATTCCTTTACTACCAGTCTATTTTGTTAACTATAGTACATGCATGAGTTCTTTCAAGTATATTTGAGTGCTTTAAATGCGTTGCAATTTGTACGAAAGAATGATTCATCCGATTTTGGTTAGAAACATCTATATTTTTGGCAAAAGTGTTATAAGATTAGAAATGATTTCAGGTTTCGAAATGTTGGACACTGTCCAACCAACAATGTATTATGGCTGTTAGTATATTTTAGATATTCTTTCTACTGGAAAGTGAATTAAATCACAATATTTCTCTACTATATCCATTACCTTACTTTTCTGAAAGCGTATCTACACGAAACCACAGGACAATAATAATTTTACAGTCGAGAACATTTTAACACAAAAAAGTAATAATATTGTCAAAATTATTTTTTGTAGAATTTCAAACATAATTTTCACTAATTTGTGACCAAATATTCTTTCATCAATGTTACACTGATTCAAGTTGTAAAGGGTGTATGATTTATATCAATTGTATAAAACTAATTTTAACATGCCATTTAAATATTGTTGTAATATCTGGTCTTCCCCTGCCACAATATTTATGTAGAAGGCACCTCTAAATTCATTACCATCTGTTATGTGTAGAACTATAGTATCAATATAAAGTATGAAGTTTGTACGCATTTTTGATATGTAAGTATAACTAACGTATTGTTGAATGTAACGAAAATCATTCTCATAAAAAGGTATATATTTGTTTCAATCTATAAATCATGCGTTTATTGAGGCTTACATCAAAGTCAGCAAATACAATGGAGTGTAGTGCCGCGAATAAAACGATTAATTTACAATATGGTTCGAGAAGTGTACTGTTAACTTTTATCAGCATAGTGTACTGTTCATTTGTATCAACATTGAGGCGATGAGTCATTGCTTTATTTAAATCACGAGTCTTGTTGGTATGAGTAGGTAGAAAATAAACTCAACAAATACTCTGAAATACTACATTTGTGAAGACAACGCATTATGCCGCTATAGAAATAATGAATGTCAATCTCGTAAGATACGATAAACTTGAACCAACCTTGTGGCGATATGTATCTCGTTGGGAGATTATTGCGCTTTAAACTGTAGTGAAGATAGTCTTATTGTTCTGAAGAGTATTGTTCTGAAAGCACGATTCTAGTATTCCTTTTCTTTAATTTCATTATAGACTTATGTTCTTAAACAATCTTAGGGAAATTAGCTATTTTGTGTCTGATTCAATTTTTCAATTCGAATCATACATAAGTTGACCGCTTAAAGGTCAAGGCTCAATTTCTTTTATAAAAGAGGAACATTAACGAGCGGGAAGCGAGATACCAATTGAGAGAGGAAGCAATATCGCATTCCGTAATTACAATGTAGCATGTTTACAAATATAAACTGATTAAATTTGATTAGTTTTCCCCTTCTGAGAAAAATATTTTTAAATCATTACATGAAAAATTATAAATTCCAAATTGAACAGTTCAAACACCGTTGTGGTCGAATTCCACTTTACGGGGTAACTTACTATGAATATTCGCTCTTTGGCCCTTCTGGGCATAATGTTGGAACTACAATGGCTTCTCTTTTCCTGGCATGTTGGGAGCATGCATACAGAATGGTACATGTGCAGCAAGGAGAAGAACTAGTCTCCAGTTGACATAGAACCCTAGGGATTACTCTTTGACCCTGCTCAGAAGCACATAGAGTTCCAGGGGGATATGCTTACCAATATATTTTGTCAAGGTTAAATGAGGTACTAAGTATATGTTAATGTTTTACTCGAATTCTTCTGTCACTTACATGTTAAATGTTAAAAAAAAAAAACGCACGAATATTACTGTTATCACGAACGTCTTTTGCAGTTTTCATATGCATATACTTCATCAAAGTATTACGCTTTCCTTCGATGGACTTTGATTTCCGTTTTGTACTAGAAATCGATTGTCCCAATTTAAACAATGCATAATGATATTAAGATCAGGAATACTTCTAAGAGAAACAAACACTGTCAGGAACAAGAATTAGTGATAGTTTTATTTTAACATTTAACGAAGACAACTCCGTCGAAGTTGTCTTAGTATGGCTGAATAGTGTCCTAGAGAAATAAGTACCTGTTTGAATTGACCGATTTAAGCCGAACACCATTTTTTATCAACAAACAACATTGTGCATATATGTTTATTTTTTCTGAGAGTGTTTCATCCAATATCATAGGAGAGATTTTTTAGATAATTTTAGCCAGTGTTTGCACTCTTGAAACTTAATAAAGGTACTAATTCGCTCCTAGTATTATTGCTGTAATCCTACCTTGTTATCATTTGGATGATGTACTGTTTTTGTTTTGTTTTTAATTTGACTTATTGTAACTAATATGCTGATATTTTTGGGAAGAGCGTGGATTGAAGTCCTCGAAAAAAGGTATAAATTCCCATTGAAATTCGCTGACCGTTCAAAGGTGCTAAGCTTAATAAATATTATTACAGAGACAATAATGTATATGCAATATTTATTTGTTGTATAGTGACGTTGTGTGTCTCTCATCCAGTGTCTCTTACGCCTGATCAGTGTGCTTCTAAACATTGTTAATGATTAGGTTAAATGGCGTTTTGCATTACTTTTTACTTGCAGGCTGTATATTAATACTTCTTCAGTGCCAGTGCACAAACTTAATACTTACTTTAGTGTTACTCTTATCCGAAAGTAAACGTAGTTAATCCCTTTGTGTTGTGTGATGAAACCGTCTACGAAAACCCAATCTTATGCCCACGCAATCAGTCTTGATTCTTATTAAATCAAGCGAAATAATTAAAAAGTTTATGCCAGTGATTTCATTACAGCTACAGGGAATACAATCTTCCCGAGGAGGTAAATGTTTAAATTTTCTCCATAAAATGTAAGTAATTCAGTTTAGTGAAACATGGTTCTATAGTTTGGTCGATTTATAAGCTGCTTTATATGCTATCAAAGCAAACCTCTTATAAATATAGGACTACGAAGTAAAAATGTCCAAACAGCAGTGTTAGAAATTTAATTGATATTATTATTGCTTTATTGTTTGAAAAAGAAACTAGGATACACCTTAAGTTTGCAAAAACAGTACTATGATATTCATCATTTTATATAAAGGTCATATCTTCTTTCATCTCCAATAAAAGTGTTAGAATACACTTAAACCATTAAACCGTAAAAATACTTATTTCTTTGGAAACTTTTTCTTATATATTATTCAATTGAAACCACTGTGTTGTGTGTCTTTTGCAGATAATTTATCATTTGCTACGCTCTATGATAATATTGCTGTAGAATGAAGCCCTTAAAGGGACTGTACACCAGATTGGCACCATAAAAAGTTGTTGTTTTTTCTGTAACGAATCCTAGGACAATTATCTAATAGAATTTGTTACGCTTTGATATCATAATTGTAAAAAAGTACCAAAATGTAAAAAAATGTGTCGGAGACCGGGTTCGAACCCATGTCGCAAAAATTACAGTTCAGCGTCGTATCCACTAAGCTACGAAGGCTTACTCTAATTAGGTGACATAATTAAGCTATAAACCTACCGCCGTAATATCACGTGATAACACCGACTAACCAATCTTTACCTGCAGCCACCGCATTTCCAATTAAAATTGCATAACTTGAAACGCGAATCTGTTAAAAAACTCAGAAAAAAGGTTAAAAAAAGAAATGATGAACACCCAATAAAAAGGCAAACCTTTTATCACAGTCACAGTTACTGTACCACCAGCGCTTAAAACATGTTTTAATTTCATTAACAATGTTATAATTTGACTGAGCTTATTCAAATTAAAGAAATATAGAAATGGAAAGTAAACATCATATTACATGCACTTTTGTTTGATTCCATGGCATATTTGCATTAACCACTTCAGCATAGAAAAGAACTCCCAGTGTTTCCGAATAATGTTTTTTTTTTTAGTAATAAAAAAGCATTTGTCAACATTTTGTAATAAATCTCACGTTTTATTTTAGTGTCCTGAGGGACTTTATCATGTCACGAAGATTTTAGTTGTATTTATTTTACGTTTCTAGAGTTCTAGTGTTCCAGGCGTTTTCTCCGGCAATCAAAAATCAAACGCTGATTTGAATGATTTTAAATGTTTGATCATATGTCTAACGGCCTATAACAGCTAGGTTTTCATTCGATATGATAGAAATATATGTACCATTCGTCATTAAGACAGTTTACTGTAAAAACTTATACTGTTTCGTTTAGTTCCATTAAATGGTTTCTTCTGTTTTTGTTAACGTTTTGTTGTTCTTCTAAATCCATTATTTCAACATAATAGATTAGTTCACATGCGTTTTATTGTTTTGTCTAAATAGAGACACAATCATGTCATAATGTCACGAAGATTTTAACATACATTCATTTTACAAACGCTTAATTAGATACTAACTGTGCTTGTTTAAGATGAGTGTCTTCCATATGTAAAAAATATTTGAAAAACAATGACTATCTCACTTTGCTTCCCTCATTATGAGCGCCTAATGTGTGTTCCGGATACTTCTAACACTTTCTTTATTCCTTATTTTAGAAGAGGTTCAATCATTGCCAGCGGTGTGTTCCTTACATTGCAGATTAACAAACGGATGAGTACAAACCAATGAGACTACTACACACTAACAATTGCTCAGATTGAGCTATACATTGGATTCTGGGACGGACAGGGGTCAGAACATTCGGTGAATGGGGAGTTCTTTGAATGAGAGGTCTTGATTCTTAAATTCAGTCCCGGATGTAATATAGATAACCAAGACATTTAAAATGTGTTTGTCTGTTCAATGACGTGTATTCTACTGATAAACAAATATTGCTGTTTCGGGTTTCTTGACATGCTAAAAGTACATGTATATAGAAACGGATTTATCTATTGTGTGCCCATTTTTAGTTTGTCTCTAAAGAGTGAAAGTAGTAAATCATTCGAAGTGATAATATGAATATAAGAAAAACCCTGAACCAATTAAATATATCATTAAATCCATAGCTTTTATCCACTATTATCATCGAGGCTATGATATATTGCAATACACATAATTTAGTATTGAAAAATAATGCCATCAAAATATTGTATTATCAAATCAATTTCATCCACAAAAAGGAATCATTTTTATCAAGGATGGTCCCTGATAAAACTGGAAGCGAATACATAATTATTAAGGAAATATATCATTATTTCCCACATATCTCTGGAACGAAATCCCTTTGGATATCGAATAATGCGGATGTCGCAATTATGAGACAACAAGACTGTCAGAATATAAATCATATTATACGTTTTTATTTGTATCTAATGACGTCAGACAAATGCATTTATGCTTTGTTCTATGCTCAGTTGTAAAATATTAAAAAAGAAACAATAATATTCTGCTATTATTACAAACTATCGAATTAAAAAATGGAAATGCCAAGCACTAAACAATCAGTCTGATTGTTTTAACGTATTCTTTGTAAAACGTATGTGATTTTCTATGCTTGGTGACGGCCATGACAGTTTACAATAGGGCATTTTAAGATGTATGTTGAAATGAAAAACAAAAATACCTATTGCAATAACTTTATCTTTAAAAGTGTATTTTGTGTGCAACTGTTACCTTAAAGGCAGGATGACAAAAACTTACCAAACAATCAAAAATGACAAACCAAGCAGCAAACAAAGATTACATGAAATAACAAAAAAAAACACCTTGGCATTTCTAGTTAAGTGTTGCATATATTTAGTTATCACGTTTTGGCTTAAACTGTATATAATATGGGAAAAGGTGCTACTCTGGCGAAAGTATGTAATCTGTAAATCCGTAAATATGTTATAGTATTTTTTAATTTTCAACACTCAGAAGTCGTAAAATAATAATTGTAATTAATACATATTTGGGGTCATGAAGTAATATATTTGTAAATGATAAATAAGAACAGACTGTATTTTATCGTTTCTGGGCATTAAAACCTTAATCGAATCCCTTGTATGTTTCTTAGGAAGCAATGCACAGTTTTAATGAAACGAATCACATCATTGGATTTTGAAATCTGAAGTTTTCCCAAGAAAATCAAAACAAAAATAACGTGATATTATGAAAGATTCTTTGTAAAAACTGGTTTAATTGAATTTATATGTAAGGTCTTCATTTCAAACTTTTTCGAAAATAATTCTGAAAGTGTTGTTGAATTTGATTAGTTCTCAAGTATTATGTTCAATATTGCATCTGGATTAAATCAGTGTTCTACCAGGATCAGTTAACTTTTGGAAAGCATTCTTTATCACAGGTATTAGAATATAACATAACGTATGCATGGTGTCAAACTTAAATATATACATTTCGTAGTTGTTTAAAGTTTGTTGCTGTTTTCCCTTTCTCTGTTTTGTTTTATGGTCGTAACAACATCACCAAATAATTTGTAGCCGATGCAGGATATTCTTCCAGAATCAGCAGATACTGTATTTCATTCTAATGGAGTTTTAACCCAAATTTACGTTCCATAAATGTTGCACAAGAGTGCAATAAACATGTTTGGATTATAAAAAAAATAACAGGCATAAGTGAGAATCTGTTCAATTAAGTACTATGCGAGGTATTTGCTTTATTACACAGAATTCTTAGACAATTTCAAAAATAGGGTTATAACAGTACATAAAAAGTAGTGAATACCCAAATAGAATCATTCTGTGCGTTTTGTTGGAACTGCTATAACCATATTTGATAATTAATGAGTTTTATTGAGTGTATTTTTTAATAAATCAACTTGTTTACACGTTTAAATTATTCTATAAGTTTTATTGAGTGTAATTTATAATAAAAAAAACTTTTTTACACGTTTAAATTATTTATTATTTAGATATTCACAGACAGTGGTAAATCTTCAAAGGACAAGATTGATGGTTGAGAGAGTGTTTCATATATTTGCCAAATGTTACTTTACTTATATTACAAGAACTAATGTCAGATGTAAGCGTTTTGCAATAAATCCCGATTCTTAATGGCGGAGTGAGGTATTCGATAAGCTGTTAAATAATTCACACAAAAAAGTGATTACGCTAAAAGCATGTAGTGGACATGAGAAGGATATACTATCTTGTAAATGTTTTCTTTCAACAAATCTGTAAACAATCTGAATTTATAGCAGCTGTCTAGAACTGATGTGTTCGCAGTTATGTCAAATTCCATGAGCTTCAAATGAAGTGATTATAACAAAAACTCCCGTACACCTTGCATAAAGGCGTCACATCCAAAGTACACATTGTAATACAAGTAATTTTGACAGCTTGGTTCATATATTAACTGCACAGATAAAAGCGAGTGTTCTATTTTTCTGGCTTTATGTGAACATTGATATAGCCGGTTTTCAAAACACGATGCACTGACTTAGTGTTTGTTAGATTTGTCTACAATTTAAAAGGTGCAATAATCATACAACAAAATGTTCAGTATCCCTCCAAACAGACTAATATTGAGAAAATATATCAACTTTGTTAGATAATATTTATGTCATATGTTTAGTTTTCTTCAGATGGCAGCTCTTTGAATGTCCTATATGCAGGCCTTCCTTGCTGGCCAAAGGAAACATACCATGCATTCAAACATACAGATATTGAGGACTAAATTCGAGCTCACAAGTTAATATGTCGCTGTGTATTTTTTGAAGATGGCGAGAATTGCGCCAGCGGGATATTGTTTAACCGCAGACCTTTATGGCAGACAATAGGATGCCCGACATGCTTCTTAACACGCGAACTTTAAGGATCAATATCAACGTTGTAAGTGATGAAATATATTATTTTATACAGTAAATTACTTACGTATGGTTGCTGAGATCGACGTGTATGTATATTTCTGCAATTTACACTTCGGCATATTCCTTTTGTTCTTATCTCTATGTTGTGCAAATTTAGATAATTTCATTGCAAGATCGTTTCTTTTCGACTAGCGTTTTTTTCCGGAAAGTGATGTCTGCTTATTGATACATGTACTTTAAAATAAATGAATTTTTTATGCGCATAATCAAAGAGTACATAGTCTGGTTTGTGCATTTGTTATTAAGAAGAGCTGGGTCTTTTTCTGCTTTACGGACTCGCAAACCAAGCATAATGTTGAAATTTTGGTAAACGCGTTCTAAATGTTTTATTTCGTCCATGTTTCAAACTGTGTGTTATATGCTTAATCAAGCCCATAACGCTCTTGTTGTTATAAATTTAAAAAGTTTAATTATCTAATTAATAAACGCAATAACCATTTTTCGATTTGATCAGAGATACGAACTTTGGCAGGCTAGGCAAATATTGTTAGAAATGTTTTGTCAACTGATCACTTCCATCAATTATTTGAGCCCCAATTAATGCAATTATTTCAAATATATTTGAACAGCACTGGAGCGTTAATACATAAAAAATTGGATTCGATAAATCTCTATAGTAGAAATACTTTTTGCAGTAACTATCATTTCGTTTAAAACAGATATCACGATAATTAAAATTGCAATGTTTTATAAGATATTTGGATTTTGTTTTTATGATTAGTTTGGATAATTTTGTATTATAAATTGATGCTTACGATTGGTATATCTTTGCAGAAAAAGGGCTGCACCATGGAACAAGATACGCATTACCAGTGTAGGTAATAACTTTAGTCGTGATCTTATTCTCTGCTGTAGGTTATTAAATTAAACTGGGTAGATAATAATCAAAGTAGATGACTAACTTTTTATTCGTTGATGCTGCCATTTTACCAGAAAATGACAATTCGAAAGCAGCCTCCTGATTGAGTAGTGATCTCAAGCAACGTCTTAATCTAAACTTTGAACTGATCAATACTATTATAGGGACATGTTCAGTAGACGAAATTCAAATCAAAACACCCATGTAAATGGTACACAGTAAGGGCCAAAAACCATTTACCAGAGACACAAACGTATAAACACCTTATACAAATACACAAACAACATAGACAGACCACATAATCATCAAAAATGCTTTACCGATACTTTACGGATAACGAGTCAAATCTTCAGTATCCAACAACTAGATTTTATATTAAGTGTAATATGAGTACAATGTATGTTACTTTCTCGTTTATTTATCCTCTACTTACAATGAATGAAACAGCATATACTGAGAAATATTATTGTTAACGCTTTTGTTTAATATCCAGATTACTGTCGTGTGCGGGAGAAAACGTGGCGAACCAACTTAAAAAGCTAAAACAATAACAAACAGGATTTCAATAACTGGTATGGCAGACAATATCCCTATTGCCTACTGGTCTCGAATCAAAAATGACTCGTCATGGTACCGAGAAGAGATCGTCCCGAACAAAGCTTTTATAATAATGAATTTTGAGACTCGAATCAGTATGGATCATAAGACTATGTTTAGTCTCATCCGTAACGACAGGTTTCCGAGTGATCAGTTTCCAAGGAGGACTCAGACATGCCCAACACAGTCAAGTGGAAAGACACAGCACATACTTTGAACTTGGGTAAAACATGTTTATAATCCAATGGTGACAGCAGCAAAATGTAAAGGTTGCAAAATACTACTTACACTGGACTGAATAGAAAGACAATTCACAATTAAAACTTAACATCATACAATCACGGTGTACCAAATATACTGAGATACTTTCCGTTACAATAAAAAGCGTATACTTGAATAATCCCGTTGCACGTATATTTTAGAATCCACATTAACAAGAATGTAATGTGCAGGGTCTTTGATTGGTTTTTAGAAGTGTTATAAATCTCTCACAAACTCAAATAAGGTTTGTTATATATATCAAATATATATACTGTAATTTGAGTTAGTTCCAGTCACATTCAAGAGGACTGAGTATTAAATTGTTGCTTTTATTGCTTGTTATAAAATCGAATGTTATGCAAACTCTGCGTTTTAATAATGTGGTTTATAGATAACATTATTTCATTTCTTCTTCTCGATTTCGAAAACACATAAACGTATGCAATTTATAAACATTTTTGAACATACAATTCAGTTCATGCTTTAAGACTCCACTATATTAAACTTGCAAACAATCCGATCTTAAAAGTGTACCTAAAACTTGTACTTGTTAAATGTTATGTGATTGTTTTTAGAAATGTTTTACATTTCTAGTTACACTGCCTTAAATATGATTGAATCCTTACATGCATAATTGTTTACAATTGTAATCATGTACAAAAGAGCGCGTGTATGTTTGCCTTTCGTCGAATACCCAAGCGTAACCCATTCATGAAGGACCATCGGGTTTCATCGAGTGATGTCAAAACATGAAATGATTTATAGATTATAGCTGTGTATGTTTTTTTGTTTGTAAAACAAAATGCTGCATTCCATAAAATAAGCAGTCTTATTGGCAAGAGTTAAGGCTTGCTGCTTCAATGGTGCTATATTTTTAGCAAAATTATTTAATGATATGTTTTGGGTAATTTGTTTTATCAAACTGTGTGATACAGTCATGTTAATGTTTGGATTCCAAAACACATTTTTTTTTTCTGGTAAACAAACATTAAGGGCCGGATAAAAAAGAATAGGGTAGGTCGAGAACCAGAAAGCATCATGTTTGTTATGCTTTATAGTGGTTTCAAAAAGTGATTTTCTGTTGTTGATCTGTCTTTTATAGTGATTTGTTTAGAAATGATGATATCAATCCATTGGCCCTGGAGGATTTTTTTTTTATTTCAGATTACTACATAATTGTTGTGTTAATGTAGAAATTAAGCTATCACCTACGAAACTGTTTATCCCCATCCCATCAGTGTTTTGACTCACATGATGGTACTTACCTTTATAATTCGTCTATATAATGGTTGTTGAATTTGTGTTGATACTATCCTAGACCTATTTAGTCAATTTCCCATATTGAATGGTCGTGTCACCATTTTATTAGACATTGCCTCAACGTTAAACTTTACATACCCGTGTATTTACAATAATATTAGATTTCTTCTTCCACTGAAAACTTCTTAGATAAATATTGGGACAAATGTGGGATAGAGTACCAAAATTTAACCCTGAGTGAACTCTTGGTTCGATTACCGTTCTAAGCTGGTAACCACAATATATATGAATTAATTTTTTTTGATGAATATGCAGTCCGTCTATGTTATTTTGTGACGTTGCATGTCTATCGTTAATTGTGTGTTATGTTCCGCACCATTTAACTCTTAACATGATCTTTGTTGTTGTTTTTCTACTGGGCTATTTTCTTTTTGATTGAAGGTCAATCTCGATATAAAGTACCTTCATCTATTAGTGTGGCGTAAACATATTGAAATATTAACTACATGTGCACGACTGACAGTCACAAATTGACAGTGATCATGGATCGAAAGCCAAAGCCAGACAAGAATGAGAATAGGTGTCCGCCTCGCATCCAAGAGATCGTGGGTTCGAGCCCAGCCAAGGTCTTGTTTCCTCATGACCTCTCACAATTAAAACTGGTACTGTTTTCAAACCAGAAAACGATATCGAGAGTTTTCTTTTAAGCAATGAGATTTCGTCACAATCGAGCTTCAATTAATTCCATAAACTTAAATTTTAGTTCAATCAACGGGAGACAAAAACACCATCGGCATTGGAATTAAAATTGCGGTGATCAATGTTTGGGTTACAGCATTGAAGATGTCAGCGAAAACATGGGAGTATACATGAGACACTCCTCTCTAAATTATTGGTTGAAAGATGTTACTCTGTGTGTGTATATATATATTGATAAAGTTGTTTATCGGCCCATGATAGACTATCAATTATAATTTCAGCAAAAATACTTGTTCCATGTAAAGTAAATTGGTACTGGGTTGGAGGAGTTTTCCAACATAATTTACAATATTTCTTAACACAATCCACAATTAAACTGCAATATTTCTTCAAAAATAAGTCGTAATTTGGAGAGAGGAAGCACAATTCTTTCCTTGATGTACATCCCCTCTCTCACGCGATGTCAATCTATCTCTCGAAACGCTTTCAATCCGTGAACACTGTCTATCACCCCTAATTAAAAGGGAAAACATATCTAAATTAGCAGAAATACACGCGATCACAATCAGAAAACCGGATGTCCTGAATGGAACATAGAATTTAAAGGAATCCGCTTTAGTATGTATAATTTGAAATGTTTAACATGTCGTAGTGTATTGCAGTCTTCTTCTGAGTGCTGAATGTCGATTGTGGCTTAAAAAAACATACATTCGTTTTCATGATATCAGCAGCATACCTTCCCTGGAAGATTGAGACTGAGATTCTGTTTCGCTAAAAATTCAATAGCGATCACCTCAACGTTTGTGAATAATTATATTTCAATGCATGAAAGACCTGCTTGTGTTGTTTGGTATACAAAATATAATTTGTTGTTAAGTGTAGTTTAACCCTAAGGCTTGCACTTATAAACAGGCCACTCGGCGATGTTTGTTGTGGGTCTGTCCCTGTAGGTTCAAATATATGTCATATTTGTATAGTATTTTTTAACATTACGTAAAGAGTTTAGCAGATCCTGGTGACATTAACGCAGTTGCTCTGTGAGCCTATTTTCCCCAGAAAACATTTTCAACATCTGTAACGAATAGTTTCCTATTTGTCACAGATAAGAAAAAACATATTCGTATTATTCACTCAAAACATTTGCTGTAGAAATTGAGATCGATGCAGGTTTTTCAATATAAGTGTGCGGTATTACCAAAATAAAAGCTGCAACTCACAGTTACAGCTGGAGGTCAAACATCCTATTCTTCAATACATTCTTAAATCTTTATCCAAATACGAAAACTGGTTTAGGATAGTCTCACAAGTTAAACATTTGAAAGGGATAAAACACGGAAGAGGAGGTGAGGGATTAAAACGGTAGAGGTAGGTATGAGAAGAAAGGAGCCGGTGTAAAAATGCAGAAACAGAGGAAGGAGTGGGAGAAGGTGAGGAGAACATCCAGGGAAGAGATGACGAAAAGGACAGAGTAAGGAAAGGGGTGGATGACGAGGAGATATGTCAGAAAAGAGATTAAGAAGAGATGCCAGTAATGAGACTACAGAAATAGAGATTCTTATGAAGAGAACATTCAGAAAATCACTGAAACAGGAGCAAAAATCAAATCGAGAAAACAATAATTTAACAAACCTTCAGTCATAACAACTCACAGTCAGATATAGCTCGTAAAAAAGAACTTGAAACAAACAATAGTTATAGCAACCAACTCAATGAAAAAATGTAATTGTAACAACACGAACACTAAAAAATGCTAATAAGAGCTACTTCGGCACACTATTTCTATTCGGTTGGTATATAAAACCGGGTCTTTTTTATCATATATGGCATTTTTAAAACAATATGTTGGCTAGACGTGGAAAAGAGTTTTACCTTTACAAATTTGTATATAGAGGATAGATATTTTAGTTGCAAGATCGCAATATCTCAAAGAGAGAGCTTCAAAAAATATAATTCACGATTATCGTAGCCACGGGTTAAATAGTTATAGATGTTGTACAAGAAGAAACAAATAGTGTGGTGTTACAATGTAGCAATTTTTATTTTCATTTTATTATTAGCCTAAATAGACCCTCAAATGGTTGTATTTCGAAATGCGAGCTAGATTGTACGTTAGAATTGACGTCTTTGACATTATTTCACAGCCCTGTGAGATTTGAAGTTTGATGTATACGTCAGAGCGGGCAAATATTTCAAAACGGTGAACACAAATTAATGAACAATCATTTCAAACAATGAAATATCGTTACTTCGCTGACAAAATTCGAAAAACCGCCGGAAAGCAAATTAAAGCAATATTATTATACTTATCCGTACTAACTTTTATATATTGTGTATGATGATACACAACATATCTTTAACGTTTCTATATTTTTTCGATTTCTTATTTTCCATAAACAAATTGCTTTCTTCTATAACTAAAGCATCTCTTAGGTTGTGAATTTTTGCCATGGCGTTTAAATTTGTTTTGTGTACCAAAAACGTACATTCGTGTTTTGTTTGCTTTATTGAAATGTTAATTCAAAGACAACCAGATTAAATTGCAAAGAAGTTATATAATTCTGATGTTTTATTAATATTTTCTGCATATAACAATGTCACATATTTTCGCAAAAAAGATTGTTGTAATATAAAGCTTTGTTTTTTTCCTTTTCGTGTAATTAATCAATTACTATTTTATAAAAAATATGCATTATTTATTTTGTAGTTCACAGAGAGTACGAAAAGCCTTGAACCGAAATATAACAATACATATTATTAATGACATATTGATCCAGGTCAAACAAACAGAGAATGCAAATTATATGTAAACCTCCTTCGTTTTTGTTTGACAATTAAATATATATTTACTGTAATTTAAGAAAGCGAGATATAATCATAATTTTCTTGTGATATATTTAAAAGTCGTATGTATATATAAAGTTAGAAAATGATTTTTTGGATGTTGACAGAGTCTTTTCTGCTAAGTTAAGGTTAACTATTATAGTTCTTTATCCAAACATGGTTGAATGGAACATAATACTAGATAATAGTCTGTTTTGGGCACATAATAACCGTAAACGAAGCTTATCTTCAAAGAGATTTGCCGTTTACATTGCTATCACATTGAATGGCTACCAACTGTCTTAAAATAATAATCGGTTAATTCAGTCCACACGTAATTGCATGGTTACAGAAGCAAATAAGCTTAGTAGTCGGAAACCGATTTTATTCCTCTCTATCGTGTAATCTATTAGCACCCACGTCGATATCCTCAAAATGAAATGTGAAAGAATACGTGAGATCGAATCTAAATGGAAGACAAATAAATACACTCTCGCTGGTATCCATTTATGTCTGCCAAAGTTCTTTATTAAGCAATCCTTCAGTCTTTGTCGCACTCAAATAGACATACGTCATGTCCAAATATTGATTTACATTTGTTTTTAATGAATTACACTGAACAGGCATTTGTAGAATTAAATATTCATTCAGTGTCTGTCTTTCTTTTGTAATTGCTAATTCGTTCGCAAAGATGTCATGCTTGCGTTTTAATGGTATCAATTAAACGCAATGCTCTTTTGTCGTAGAACCATTTCTAGTATTGAAGGAAACTGAATCTCAACACATTTGGCATCTTCGGTCTTTGATACAGAAAGCTATTTGTATTCAACGCCGAAAGGCGGAGTTCCATTAAAATAGATAGAAAAAGAAAGGAACTCACCATTTCCTAATTTCCCAAACGTATAGTTCGACCTTCGATAATGCTATATTCTTATTAGGGTAGGAAGTGTAGATTAACAGTGTCAAAATACAAAAGCCTTGCTCACGCCAGATAAGTGAATGAATTAACAATATTTATCGAATATACATATTAAACGCATTGTTCATGTAGTCATTATATTTGGTTCTTATTTTAGCCTTAAAACTTACAATTGAAAAATAATTTTAGACTTACTCATTTGTCCGATAACCAATGTCGTCCGAAATATTTTAATAGGTGGGTCCTAATTATCACAAGGACTAAACATAAACACCGTCTAAGAACTTCTTTTAGTGTTTTAATTAATTGCTTGTCGAATGAGATTGTAGAATTTCTTGCTAAACAGTTAATGTTTTTCCGTTCTCGATTTGGTTCCCCCACTTGCAGTTTATGTGTTTCGATGCAGCAGCGATACCAGATAAGACAGTTTGCAAACGTTGGCTAACATTATTTTAGAACACTGTGTCGGTTGTGTGTTGGTCTTGTATACGTTTAAATAAGTGAGATGCAATATGTGCTTGCATGTTCTTTGAAATAAACGTTATTTGTCGTTTATATTATATCTGCGAAATAAACAAATAAGAACGTCTGAAAAAATTGATTTGTCAAGCTCAAATACAGTAAAAAGTGCAACATGTTCTATTTCTTCGGTAGGACCTGCTTTAACACTAAGCGATGCCCTATTTTTAACGAATCACAAAGATATCTTATGACCCCAAAGGAGTTCAGACGTAAACATTGTATATCTCACATTCTGTATGAATAACATATGAGGTCATCAGACAGTAATATACAAGAGCACTGGAACACCTTGATAATAAATAGCAATAGTATATTTTTATACGATTTCAATGACACAAATACTTCCCACTTCGGCTGCAGTCTACTGCAATGACGTAATCATTTGTAGACGAGATTGGATAACTATTATACCGGTTGTCCTTTTTTTGATGAGAGAATGGGCAGAAAGCTATTAATAGTACATGATATGCATCAACAACCAAAGCATTTAAATGAATGGTTCCATTACCCACGAAGCTAAACTACGTATTGGTTTTGCATGCCTGATTAGCGTCAACACATCACATACGACCTCCATGGAATGACTTTATTGATGTTACACGATGTTCGATTTCCTTCAAAGGTGTTTTAGCTTATTTATGATTGGGTTATCTGCGCGACGATTGATTCTCTATTGATGTTTGTTGGTGTTTATTGGGATGCCGTCCCTTCTCGATATAATAAGGATTTTGCAACAAATGCATGTCGCTCACACAATTGGTGTGGTTCTACTTTTCCTACGAGGATAACATTTTTAGCTAATCTTTACCTGTTTCGATCAAACAACTTTAATCATATGGAATATTTGGGACGTTTTTTTTAGTACAATCCTCAACAGTATATTTCCAATTTCAATGATAACCGTTGACATGAATAACATGTACTTGAAACTATTGGCGAACAGATTATCTATTTTTAATTTAATTTTCATACCATCTTGGACTACGCCCAATGGAATGGTCAAGAATTAATCTCGTATGGGATGGTTTATGTTTGCCGCACAATGACTAGCCGGATCAAATGACAGACATATATACAGTGACGCAGAATATTAGCATTATTAATTTGTCATTGACTTTACAAATATAATTTGTTGTATGCTTTGCATCATACGAAAACAATGTTTCAAAACGTGCATGTTAGTTTTAAAAGCTACTGATCATACCACCCAATGCAAACCCACACTTTTGTGAGTATTGGCTTTGTTACTCAGTCGTTCACTGGATATCAATCTGTAACGACATTGACAATTAAGATGATGGATTTTTTTTGCAAGTCATTACTTTGTCTAAATATTGGCTCATGCTATTTTGTCTAAATTAGACAAAACTATAGGATATAATTCCTTCAGTGTGTCCTTATCCCAACGTGGTCTATTTTGAAGACTGGATGAGCGCAAGTATTTTTAAGACACTGATAAGCCTAAACAACCAAAGCATTTAAATTAATGTTTCCATTACCCACATACCCTATTTACGCAGTGATTCTTTATGCCAGACTTTAGACAAGGTTGCCATGGAATAACTACATTGTAGTAACATAAGGTTCGATTTGCCCTAATTATGTCTTCAGTATATTTGCAACTAATTCATCAGCGCAATCATTGCCGGGATAGCGCTGATTGAGATATTGTCGATATTGTAAAGCATTTGAAACTAAAGTGCATACTCCCCACAGTTGATTAAAAAAACACTTGATGAGCAATTTATCAGCGGAAACTAAATTTGTTTTGATATTTAACAGCAGAGTTGACAATGTAAATCGATCAATGAAATAACATTTGCTAAATAATAGTTCATGCTGTTTTGTGTAAATGGCATTTTACCACAATTCATCTCTCCAATTATTGTACGCTATCCGTCTTATTCAGAATATCAATATTATTTTATATCTCTAATTGCATCGATAGCCGTTTGCATAAACGCCATTTTTTAAATAAAACGTATCTAGTGAAAATGTTATTAATTTTTACCTCCGCTTAAATTGTCATTTCATCCATGGGCAGAGGAATGAAATTGCGTGGTATTGGATAATTAATATTTGCTTCACTATACCGAGCCGGATTTCAAATTGCAAATCTCATAGAGCCTTGCTAATAACTTACTGCTTGACAGATATGATTTGATTTCATAACTTTGATGTTTGATTTAATACTTTTTTACAACGTCAATAATAGTTTAGTTTGAAGTTGTCAGGCTTTCGATGCACATCTGTCTGTTTTACATAGTACAACCCACATAACATATTTGTATGACAATGAACAATTAAACATAAGGCTGCACTACGTAATGAAACTTATAAGTGTTCTTTGCTCTGCGATGTATCATTCGTTCAGAGTTTATTCGATAGTACTTTTATGATACGTATGTCTGTTTAATGTATTTGCTGACAATGCAGTTGTGCATAGTATATTTCCAGATATTGAGATCTCATTAGATGACATTCAATATGAAAACATATGTTCATAGAATAAAAAGAAATACATGAAAAGTGTAATTCTGTGGAATTATGACCTTTATCTTGGCAAAGAAGTCGCATGTTTGGATGTTGCTTTATAATTCGAGTACTATAAACCAACAACACGGTATGCTTCCATTCATGTCCATATAATTTCCATTGCATTATTGATAACTATTACTTACGTTATCTGTTGTACTGGGTTCTATTATCAATACACAAGCACTTGCAGTTTCAAACACTTAGGAACAATAAGCGGTACATGCATATACTGTTAATTCCAACGTATTTGTCCAATACTATTGATCTGATATAATTATGTCTTCAGCATTTGCTATGACATTATACATTTAATTATTTTTATTAACTAGAAAGAGTCCTGAGTGCTTCCGACTTATGTTGACTTAGTTCAGCAAATTAAACAGAGAAGTACCCTATGTCTTCTTTTAGTCCCGGTGAAAGTCATATTGAAAAATCCTTTCTAATTTTAAGTCAGGCTAGTTATATGAAAAGGTGCTCTTGGCACTTTTTAAAACATGTCATCATCGAAATAAGTGGATGGAGCTTGCGTTATTTAAGTTATGACTATAGATGGGTAAATGTTGATTGAAATCCCTTGATGTGTCGGGGTTTATTTCCTTGAAATGACGAGGGTTTCGATTCATTTTGAAAGTTGATACTAGTGCCAGAAGAATACTGGTATACTAGACTGAGTTATGATTCATTTAAAATACAATTTCTTGTTAGATCTGAGATTGTTCATACTACAGAGTATTGTTATAAATGTTCATATATTAAGCTTTATTGAATTGTATTTATGGCAATTCGGAATTGATTTTCATTTTCAAGATGTCATAGAACGTTAAATGATTAAACAAATAGTACAGACCACTGACAATAAAACGACGTTAAAGTTTGCTCAGTAAGATGCCAAAGGCGTGTATAAACCAAGGCGTTATAATTTGTGATTTCTTGGAGATTTTATCTAGGGGCGAAGATAGGCAAAGTGCATCATCCATTTCATTGTCAAACTCAAAGTGATATGATCCATCCCCATGCCTTTAATTTTAACATTGCTTAGTGATTCTGTTCAATGTTTATGCATTTACTTTTTCTACCGATAAATTATTAAATTAATTTATTCGTACAAAGTTTTGCTGAATTGGACATTCAAAATATCGTTACCTAAACACTTCGTATAACACATCATCGCTTAGGCAGAAATAATCCCATCGCCTTTTAAAGAACGCTGGACAGTCCTGCTCGTTTGACGTACATGAAAGTCATCTCAATACCCTTTTTTATCTGATGACTGCTCGACCTGAAAATAATTAATTATTTCAAGTATGCGTCATAAATGTTTCCTGTAGACCAATTGAAATATGCTAACTCGTGCTTGTCAATAATCATTTCACAGGTGGTTGGAAGTTACTACTGAAAATTATTAAATTATAACAATTGTAAAGAAAGTTATACGAACTTATCCTAAGTCATTCTGGTTAGCACGATATTGCGCGAGAGTGTGATTTTGTGATTTCACGTGGAGAACCCAGAGACCTCTTGACCAGTTTGGTGAACAACATCCAAACTCTCATGCTGCAAACATCATACTTGCTAAAAGATACCATGTTTAGTTCATGTCCCCTGAAAGTTCACTCCGTACCGCAGGCAATAATTAATTATGCGTAGCTCGAACCTAGTTTTAATCGCTTACAGTTAAAATCTGAATATAGAATATGTACATTATTGATTTTGTTCCAATTTTAATTAAAAAAATACGTTCAAGCCGAACTCTGGTCAGAAATACAGCAAACATTCTTGATATGTCATATATCGGTATCTTGTGTTCCGCATCACCTTGTCTAATTTCATGGATTAAGCTATGACTCAACATGTTGTAACAAGAACATGTGTTTTTGCACGTTTAAAACCCATTCCTGTGCTTGAGCAAAACCGTGAGTCTAAAACAAATTCTTGGAACATATGCCGATCCCAAGCGTCTATGTTGAAAGATCTCACAAATATATATACAGAGTATTGATAAGCGCCCTTGGCTCTGCTCTTACAGGACCTGCACTGACATTTACAATAGAATTTTCTATGAACTTACACTTAGGTGTGCTAGATGTTAGTGTTCGCTGTGTACTTCTAAGGTATGGTTTTCATGACACTTAGATACTAATTGCAAATATTCGAGGTAAAGCTCAAACAAGCATTGACTTCCAGTAGGTCGAACTTAATTCTCTTAAGATTAATACAATTCAAGTACTCTTATGAGAACAAGAGACTGTTTCTGGTTTGCAATAATTCCTTATTTACAATTCCAAACAATGCATCTTTTAGGTTTGAGAATTTCCGTGACTTAAACTTGTGGAAAGAAAAATTATACAGTTGAAGTATATGAGTTTATTCCCAGAACGTTTTGAATGACGTTTAGGGAGGAAAATTGCTTATAGTTGACATTTATCAAACGAACTGTTATGTCTTCTTTGTCTGTAAGTATACATAGCTTTCAATATTTATTTTCAAAATCAAGATACCAAACGTCAAGTACATATAATGCTGACAGGTCTAAATTTTGAACATGCAAATGCTAAGATCATATTGCTACCCTGTTATGACTAACATTACTGGAAAATTTAGAAGGGGGCGAGGGCGTTGAATCGCCGTTAGTATATTTTTTATATTAAATTTAAAAATCTTATTTACTTGAATTAAAGAGGAAATTGTTGCTCGGTGCTATACTTATCTTTGTTTTACATAACACGTAAACTAATATATCAGAGAGCTTTGATTCTCTCTTATTTACATGTTGCCGTAAACTACCAAAAATACAAAGCCATTTAAGCATCTCGTGAATTTTTTCTTCTACCAAATTATTAACAAACTCATTGTAAATGATATTTCATTACTGGGTACCAGTCTTGTCAGCGCCCTCGCAAATCGGCTTTCACTATCCGTAAGAGATCATTTGCGACAAGAGCTTTTTAGAACTTTGAGAACTGTGCCTGTTGGAAATACAGCATATTGTTGACATGCTCCTCTTGTATTCCTTGACACCCGATGCTTCGTTATGAAACAAAACAAACACACCGTTCCGTTTTGCCAATAACCGCAGTCTATTATATGTTGGAATACTTTTTCAATTATTCGTAAATTAGCACAATTATATTTTGTCAAGTGAGTCTCGTTTTCCGATGAAAACGGCATGTAACACATGAACGTGGCTTTTGTCGACTACTTTTAGTTGAAAAAGTGTTTGCTCAAGTAAATAATTTACAACACTTATGCAAGTATAACAAGGTATCTGTTTATGCAAGTATTACAAGTGATCTGTTATCAAGTTATCTATATTCATTAGGGTATAACTATGTTAAAGTAAAATTGCTCATGTCCTTAGCCTTGAACTGAAGATGTCAATGTTGATATGTTGGATATCCAGTGATGTTCCATAATCAAAAAGCAGTTAACAAACTTGTAAACTACTGCATTCTGAATAATCAAAAGCAGTTTGAATTATTAAGGGGGACGTTACAATGCCAAGCAGACGAGATCAAGAGATTAATGTCGAATGCCAAAACAGATGTTAGCCTTAAGGGAGTTTCCGCTACAACAATTTCTCCATTTCATTTTTATAATGTTATAAATATCAAATTTGTGAATTACATGTATCATCAAGATCTATTTCTTGCACAAATTTATTTCCCTATCAATTCAATGTAGCCCTAATCGACGTAAAATACGATAGCACCAGTCGTCAGTGTATCCTTATAAGAACTAATTATTATATGCAACTAAGTAGTTTCTAAGGTTGAACACTTAATAAATGGCTCTGAAAGACAAACAAGGTTTGTACAAACATCCTTTTCACAAAGTCTCTGTTCGGTGTTTACATGTGTTTTATTATTTATTTAGATCATTTATAACATCCTTCGTTCCTAGGTTCAACATTCTCACGTTAGTGATCTACTAATAATTCCATCTAAGACCTCATTGCGTGTCAGGAATTATTACCAAATTCTTGTTCAAAGGTCGCCTATATAAACCTATAGTGTTTTTAGCGAAATCCAATAACTGTATTTTATCAACCCGTATGCAAATGCTGAAGGTTAAGGACATAGATGTATTATCTGACATCATCATCAACTCAGACGTATACAATACATACTTTCGTTTAATGGTTTCTGACTGACTCACCAAAATACTCGAGCTTTTTGTAAGGGCTAGAAATTTAAACATGATAGTATGGAATCGGCATACCCTAATTGTAGTTTGTACATTCTTGTTCTGTCTTAGATCTATGCACCCATGTTGTTTCTATACTCTTTAAGTGTAAATGAAAATGAACACGAGGAGTTCAGGGTAAACATGTTTGTTGTATGCATGCAAGTATATTTGAGTGCCATTGTCGCTTTGTAAATGTCAGTTAGTATCTATTATGATGTTGAAGAATTTCACACCAATTGCTACGTGTAAAGTCAACTTGTTTGTTAACTTAGATATTAAGTCTGTTTTAATTCCATGGCAGTGCAGTGTCATTGTTGGTTTTTGTATGTCAAAGTAGTTAGAATGCTTTTGAAGAATTTCACATTCATTTGCCTGTTGAAATGTAATCTTTTTATGTATGAGGTTATATCAGTTTGATGAACATTAAATTGCATTCCCACTGTCCCTTTTTGATAATATGTCAATACGCGTAAGAAGGGTTTCACATTGGATTCTGCCTGCAATGTATGATTAACAAGGAATACGAACTAAATGTCGGCTTTATTGATATTTTGAAAATTATTCGTTCACCTCAAGTGTGCAAATATCTACATAATAAATGGATTTGCCACTAGGAGTTTTTGCCACTACGTTTAGTAATCGAGACAATATTTACTTTCTTTGTATTTTGCGAGTAAGAAATAATACTTATTATACAAAATATCAGCATGAGTGATTTATCGAAAGCACAAAATACATCAAGATAATTGGATTATTTTTTCCATTGTCGTAGACATTCGCTGTAAGTGCAACCCTCCCAATGCCCCGTAGTGTCGAGCTAAAACACAATGACATATCCACTTACCTTTAATAAACTGCAATGTGATCGACATATCTTGAGACACTTCACGAACGTCACATATTTTCGCGAGGTTCAGTAAGGCATAAGTCATCACTGGAAGTGTTACTCAGGATGCAATCTCGATTTGATTGATATTGATTATTAGCTGGGGAGATTTTTACACAATTGTATCGTTTTTCTACATAAATTTAGTCCGTAAGTCATGTGTATTATGGTTTACATTTTGATACGAAATATTGCAAAGTCAAGTTTTAAAAGTAATGCCATTTAAAATTCATGCGATAGTTTTTTTTTTCCAAATCTTTTAACAGCTAAAAAACTAAAAGAGAAAATATGAATCATATTGACACACAATTTAATCCTATTCGGTTTTGAACCGTCCCCCTAACCAGACAATTTTTTGTAAAATTTTGTCTTTTTGGTAACTTTCAAAATTTGTTTAAATATATCTTGTTACGAAATGATAGACATTTGGTTATAAATCGTGATCAATTTGGAAGGGAGCTTTAAAAAGACAAAGTTTGCTTGTTATGTTATCTGTTTTGATTTTTGCAATTTTTGTTTTTCCATAGAGAAAAAAGACATGTGTTTATTGTTTATTATGTTTATATTCGGAAACCTGTAGCATTGTGTTGTTCTTAAAGGACTGTTGAATGTCATATTTCGTTGGAAGTCTTGTCTTTGTTTTTAACATTTTTTTAATCATCCCACAAGAGATGAACTAATACTAAGTCTTCTGAAATATACACAAATGATCAATTTTAATGTGGTCCTTTTTCCTACGTAGGTTTGCTCGTTGTTTGCAGAGACCATTTTACGATTATTATATCTATACCGATATAAAAATGCAAGTGGAGAACGTTTTTGACAAGACGTTCTATATCAAGTTTCTGTACACTCGATATTATTATTTTTAATCATAACTGCTAATTGACTAATGCAAATTCAATAAATTCTTCGTGTATAAATTTGAACGAGAAAGTTACATTAAGCAGACATTTCATCTGACATTTAAGATAAATATATTCTTTTCAGGAATATTTTATAACTATTCCTGGTCTATAAATGTCAAGACTCTGGTACTTGTGTGATCATTATGGAAATCATCTTGAGAACGTCTTGTACTCCGTAAGCCTTGTTTTTCTTCTGTTTATACAGTATTATGATTGGATTGAGCTACTCCTGTGTAAATTTTAAAATGTTGTACGATTTACTCCATTGTGGCCATTATACTCTTAACCAGACCCATAGATCTATCTTGTTCAATTACCTTATATTAGAGGCCCTGCAAAAAAAATCATAAACATGACGCCAGACATAATATTATCAATCAGTTTACATCCGTATGGAAATGTGACATCAAACTTGTCTGTTATCGCGTATAGAAATAGAAACAATATTTATTTGTTGAATTCATTTGGCTACATTGTAAATTGTTCTATTTAGTTTTATTTATACTCGACGATTATCAGTTTGAGAAGCCTTGTTTGCGTTACTTTCCAGATACTTATGTAATCGCAACTCGGTCTTTTAGTTCAGTATGCGCAGGTGCAGATTTGCCATTGCGCAATTTTGTCATGAGCTATAAGAACACTATAAGGACGTTCAATGCGTCTGGTATAACTGAAAACAAAATTGATGAGTCTTTATTTTATTTTTTTAAATGCATTTAAAGCAATACAATTAAAACTTGTTAGTTTTAAAGTAATTGTCCGAGTTCGGTGTAATGTTCAGTTTCTACCGACTACGTATATTATTGAAATCCTGTATAATATATCGAAATAATGTTAGCATTTTCAAAATCCATTGAAATCATATGTTCATTATACAAGTAGTATACACATTATGAAATCCTGTGTATAATGCAAAAGAAAATGAAAGTGTTCCTGTTCATCTTGAATCATCTGAAGATTGTGTTTGCTGTCAAAACAAATTTTCTTCAAATATTTACCAAAATTTTACACGAACGTAATTGATGGTAGAATATACCTTTGTTCTTCTTGTAACTGTTTCATTGGAATAGACTTTCATTCTTTACATATTTTTAATGGTATATAATTTTTTTCTTTTCTTAATATTATTATTGAATTAGATTTTCGTTATTTACGTTTCGTAATAAATAAAATACAACTGCGTTCCTACCATTTAATAAAATAAACATTTTTTTTTGTTTGAAAATTTAATACTTTGTTAACTATTAGTTCGTCAATTTGTGCTCTTTGATATGATAAATATGAAGTCTTAATGGCACAATGTGTCAGATGTACTCTTCCATACAGACGAAACCCGAGGTCAGATGATAAGGTGTATCAAACGCCCTGAAGCCCATTTCTATATCTATTCCTCTCACTAAAAGGCAAGCCGCAAAACACTACCATCGCTTTCAACATGCAGACGGCAAATAAACCATTCATTCCAACAGATTGAATCTGTTAAATGATTTTAAATCTTCGTTAAACATTTGTTGCTCACTCTTTGCTCTTTGAAATTTCCCTTTAATGGCATTATATTTGAGATAAACGTGTCCATATCCGTGCAAGCAGAAGTCAGATTATGCGGAATATAAAATGTCCTATTACATGGTTCTATGTCACAAGCCCCTGTTGTATATATAATACTGTGATATATAATTATCTTTTGAAGGTATTCGATATCCTTGTAAATGTGTCTCGTTGTATTTCATCAAAGGAAAAACAAAACACCGTGTATTGATATCAGGTAATTTTTTTATGTCTATGGGATTGTTACTGAAAAACAAAAACAATATCAGAATACTTAAACACTCGTATCTTATATCAACAGTATACTCTGGCATAACCCTGAAATGAAAGAGAATAAATAATTGCCAAAGTGTTATATGAGATAATATGCTTCATGAATTTCTACAGTTCAACAGATGTTTTGAAGTTCCAATAAAAACAAAATATTATACCGTTTTGAGGTTCAACATTTATGAAGCAAACAACATGAAGCCTTTCAAGCATGCTTATGTGCTTAAATCATTGCAAATTTTGCTAAAGAAGATTTTATTATATTATCATATTTGTCGGTACAAAAAGCATTTCTATTTGTATGCTCGATTCGATTTGTTATGGTTACAAATACTTAAATGCTGGACTCTATCCGATCAACAATGTCTCCCGACGATGCGCTTATTGCTTCTTTTTTAAGATATTTTTGAACCAGGAAATAAGTTTGAGATAGAATTTTTCTGTAAAATATATTTTTCTCATTTGAAAAGGATATTACACAAGAGATTAATAATTCTATAGTTGAGAACATTTTTACACAAAAACGTAATCGTATTGTCAAAGACTTTCCCGTTCAACATTTGACATAATTTCAACAAATTGGTGAGAATTTTTTGTTTCGTTAAACTTGCTTAACTACTTATTGCACGAACTCAAGCTGCAAAGTATGTATGTTAAACTCTTGGAAAAAATCCTTTGATGCAAACGTGTGGGCGTTGAAATAATTATAATTGTCATAAGGAAGGGAATGTAGACGAATTCACTAATATCCTTACGACCTTTCTTTGTAACAACGGTCAGAAATACTTTGATACATATTTTGATAATGCACACGCTAATAAGAAGGAATGGTATGAGCAAGATTGCTTACGAAAATATATTGTTTATAATAACGCTGTGCCTCAGTACAATATTTCGGTATCTGATGAAGATGAAATAACAGCTTTTAAAGGAAGGAAGGATTATAAATATCAGTGTAAAACATCCAAAAATAATTTTGTTAAAGAGCAATACAAAAGAAAATAAATGACATGCGAAAAATGTCGCCTATAGAATTTTGGTAGATTTTTAATAGGAAGACAAGTAGTAATTCCGGAGACAATATATCAGATAGAGAATTTAAGGACTATTTCCATAATTTAATATCAAATAAAGAGGTTCAAGCAGACGACGAAAATAAGCAATATGTCGAAGATTTCGATACTACCCCCTTTAATGGCCCTACGTTGTAATAAACACAATTCAAAAAGTCTGTGGCCTCAGTTAAAGGATCTAGGATACATTAATAGTAGTAAATCGTCACCTAATGTAGTTCTTAACATAGGTGACAAACTTTGTTTTGACGCTAAAACAATAGCAAATCATTTTAATCATTTTTTTACTACGGTCGCATCAGTTCTAGTGGAGAAACTGCCTGTTGCATCAAATTTGTTCAGTGTTTCATCTAGTGTTTTTCAAAACTTCTATAAGCAGAGAAACCCTGAGTCAAAATCCTTTAAACTACATACTGTTTCAGAGCTATTTGTCCTGAATGAATTATCCAAACTAAAGTGTTCAAAAAGCACTGGGCTTGATGATATTCCTGCTAGATTTCTAAAGGATGCAGCTCCTTTTATTAAGATACATATCATATGTTTAATAAATAGTTCTATTGTTAATGAAAGCGTGCCAAATGACTTAAAAAGTGCCAAGGTCAAACCGCATTTTAAGAAAAATAGTAGGTCAGAAGTTTCAAATTATAAGCCTGTTAGCATTTTATCAATTGTGTCCAAAATTCCTGAGCGAGCTGTCTACACTCAGCTGGAATCCTTCTTAGTAAAAAAGGGTTTGTTGTATGAATATCAAAGCGGGTTCCGTGGTAACTACTCTACCGACTCCCGCCTAATACACCTTACAGATTATATACGTAGACAATCTTCTAAAGATTTATTTACTGGCATGATCATGTTGGATCTGCAAAAAGCTTTCGACACAGTAGATCATGATATTATATGCCGAAAGCTACAGGTCTTGGGTGTGGATTCGGTGGAGTGGTTTCGCTCATACCTAACCGACAGAAAACAGTCTGTTCATGTTAACAATACCAAATCAGATTTTGATCAAGTTGTGTGTGGTGTACCTCAAGGAAGTATATTAGGTCCTCTGCTGTTTTTATGCTACATTAATGACATGAATACAAGCATCAGTTCTAAATGCAAACTTATACTTTATGCTGATGACAGCACTATCTTATTTTCTCATAAAGACCCTGATATTATTAGACAAGTTCTTGGTCAAGAATTGCAAAACTGCAGCATGTGGTTAACTGATAACAAATTATCCCTTCATTTAGGAAAGACCGAATGCATTCATTTTGGCTCCAAACGTAAACTTGGCAAAATAGGGGATTTCAGCATTCAATGTAATGGCCAAGAAATCAAGTCTCAAGATTCAGTCAAATATCTTGGGCCAATTTTGGACTCTGTTTTGTCAGGTACATCTACTGTGAACAATATTGTTAAGAAGGTTAACTCAAGAATCAAACGTTTATATAGACAACGTGAATTTTTAAACAAAACTCTTAGGAAAACTCTTTGTAATGCATTAGTTCAATGTCATCTTGACTATGCTTCATCATCTTGGTACTATGGCCTTACCATGAAGTCTAAAAATAGACTCCAGGTGGCACAATATAAAATTGTTTGTTTTATTAATAATTTTCATTGTAGAACCTCGCTCTCAGAGGCAAGTTTTGCTAATCTTGGTTTTTTAAATGTCGAACAAAGATGTAGACAACTTAGGCTGAATCATGTACACAAAATATTTTATAACAAGTGTCCAAGTTATATGAAATATAATTTTGCCAAATGTAACGCAGTTCACTCATATGGCAGTAGATCCAACTTAAAATTTTTATGTCCCACATAATGGTGATTTTACAGCAGCTTCTTTTTATTATAATGGTATACGGGATTGGAACATGCTTCCAAATAACATCAAATACACAGAATCAAAGTATGTTTTTAAGAAATTAGTCAAAACTCTTTCGTATTCATAATTTTTATGTATTAGATAAATATAAGTGCGCTTTCTAAGAATACGCACAACTTTTATATAGTTGCTTTGGTAATTTTTTAGTATTCCTTAAATATTTGTATAATTATGTGGTATATTATACAATAATGTGATACTGATAGTAGTTTATTTGTGATGAATGTCATATATTTATTTAATTTATCTGAGTATATGATATAATATTATATAATACTGTTCACTAAATCATTAAACGCCAACTTTACCAACAATAAAATACCTTAGACATGGACCCCGTTTGTACTTGTGCAAATCTTTACGGGTTATCCTGTGCAATGTCATTTATTATGTTAAACTTTATTTTTGGTAAAACTTTATTTGGTAATAAATAAGATAGCTTTATCATTAACACCAGAAGTAATGCTTGTTTTAGTAGATCTAGTAAATATTATGTATTTCATGTTAAACTTTCTGTGATATAACTTATTAGGACTCTTAATATCATGCAAATACAATATGTGATATATCTTATATTGATGTAAATGTACTGTTATTGACATAATGCACGAATAAAACTACTAACTACTTCTACGTTTGATAATTAAGATAAACCTACAAGTGACGAGGAAATCATTAATATTGTTTAGAAATTAGGCAGCAATAAAGCGTGTTCTCTTATTTTACGGCATGAATACCTATTATAATTAAACCACCAGGATTATGTTTTAATCATATAGTAAATACCCAATCATTTCCCAGATCATTGGCAACAGGGGCCATAATTTCTATATATAAAAAGGGAGATACATCTGATCCTAATGATTACCGCGGTATCAAGCTTCTAAGCTGTTTTGCGAAATTATTTACAGTTATACTAAATGACCTACTTAAAATGTTGACAGAAGAGCAAGAACTTCTGACTGATGCTAAATTTGGTTTAAAAAGCAAGTACTTTACGGTTAATCCGGTTTTCATACTCAACTTTGTTATACATTAGCAATTAGGAAAGACGAAGAAATTGTATTACTGCTTCGTTCACTTCCGTAAGGCATATGATTGCATTGATAGGAGGCGTCTTCGGTATAATTAATCAAACTTGGTATTGATGGAAAGTTCTTGTCCCTGTTGCGTGCATGTATAATGAGGTGAAAATGTGCATAAAACACTTCGGGCCATTGTCTGATTTCTTTGAAAGTAACATTGGCTTCTTTAAGGGGGAAATAACTTCCCCGATTTGCTTCTCTCTCTTCCTCAATGATATAGAACTTCATTTACAACAAAGCTTTAGTGAAGGTCTCACAATTAATGAGATCTCAATATATTTATTGCAGTTCACGCAGCTGTTGTGTCAGAGACGAGGGAGGGGTTACAAAATTCTTTGAATAATCTAAGTACTTATAGTAGCAAACGGAATATATTTGACGGTCAATGTGGAAAAAACTGAGATAGTGGTGTTAAAAAAGGGGGGTGGGCGTATAGGAAAAACTGATAAGTGGACTTATACTGATCAGACTGTTGATATTGTCAATACATTTAACTACCTCGGTATTGTATTTTCCAGGGGTGGATTGATTTTTTATGCAGGCAGCTAGCACACTGGCATTGCGCTCTATGAATGCACTTAAGGCTCTGCTCAAGCATAACCCGGTCCCTTTGATATTAGGTTTAATCTATTTGATGCATTTGTTTTGTCTATTTTGAACTATAATTGCGAAGTATGGGGCTATATCAAGACGGAGGAGATTAAAAGGGTGCATAGACATAGTGGGTTCTTAACGTCAAACGCTCTACAAATACATTGTCACTTTATGGAGAGCTGGGCAGATTTCCATTATATATTGAGCGACATATTCGTATTATTAAGTATTTTCTTAAGTTACACAATGAGAAACAAGGTAACTGTACTCTCAGGGCATTTATTATAGAGCAATACAGGGAACTTCATGTTAACCCGCAAAGTCTAAACTGGCCCGACAGAGTAAAAACTATCCTTCAGTCATCTGGGTTTGTGGATGTATGGCAATGTCCAGAGTCTGTAAATGTATGTGCATTTGTCCCCATGCTCAGAGACAGATTACGAGATATGTATACAACCAGTTGGCATGCAACCATGGAAACACATTCATCCTTGTATTTGCTTAAGGAAATCAATGAAATGTTAAAGATATCAACTTACATTGTTTTACTGGAAAATTTCAAATATAGTAATATTTTAGATAAGCTCCGATTATCCTCCCATAATCTAAACATTGAACTTGGGAGACATAACAATATTCATAGACAAGATAGGAAATATACACTGTGTTATTTAAACGATTTTGAAGATGAATTTTATTTTGTATTAGTTTGTCCAATGTATAGTGATATAAGGCAGAATTATATTCCTAGATATTATGTCAGACATCCTAGTATGGTAAAATTTATATCATAACTCAATTCTGACAATAAATCTCTGTTAGTAGATGAGCTATTTTGGACACAAGCTTTAAAAATAAGAAACCTAAAATCACCCCTCAGGACCTTCTCACATTCACTAGTAACTGCTTAATTAGTATTTTTAAGTTTGCTTTTTTTTCTCGCGGTATTGTATAACTCGATTGTAAAGAGTAAAATGCAAAATTATTCATTTTGTTCTATCATGCATGCAATATTTAATATGTGTATTTATTTTTGTGTTTATAACTATGAGCTATGTATGCTTAAGTTGAATAAACATTCTGTTCTGTTCTGTTCTGTTCTGTCATTAGAGTAACTTAAACTCTCTGTATTTGTGCTTGCCAGTTCAATGACGCTCACTGATACACAGCTATGCTTGTTTCAGGTTTTAATAAGAGTAAAATTATGTAGAAATGGTTTATTTAATGTTTGCCAACTGGTTGTTCAATAGTAAATTTGTAAAGAGAATAAGTGGTAAATTATTCGAAGTGTCAATGTGAATGAAGGTAGGAATCCCTGTGTTATGCGAATTATAAAACAATCCTTAGCTGATTTATAAACTGTTAAATGACAGTAAAGGAGGCTATTTAACCATTAATATGATTATAGAATGTTATGTATGGCAATACAAATGATGAAGTAGATAGAAACAAAAAAGTGTATTAACACATCAATGACAATCTGTTTCTTAACGATTTGGCCTATGCTGTCGAAACCTGTGTGTTAAGCATTTCCCTGACAAACTATGCACGAATGTATTATCATTTCGGTAAGATATCGTTATTATTACCATATTTCTGCGAAAATAATCCCTTTATAATTCGAGGTAATTCGAGGGGTGTATCTATGAAACATCATTATTGATAGAATATAAATCAAGTCTGCCTTTTTCGTTTGTGTCCGATGATATTTTATGTGTATGACAAATGTATTTATGTTTCATAGTAGTCTGAGTTATAAATTATTCTACAACAATCATAATTTCTGTTTATATTGATGAATAATGCAATGAAAACAACAAGAAAGACAAGCTGAGAACTGAAAACTGAGTTTGAACATATTTAAGTTATCCTTTGTAATATTCTGTGGTTTTCGGATGCCTGGTGACCCCATATTGTTTTCGTATCATTTTAACGGGTTGTATGTGCACTTATTAATTATGCGAAACAATTTATCTTTACAAAATATGGTAATGAGTTTATCTGGCTTTATCAGATTACAAAATATTTCAATTTAAGTAAAATTAAAATTGAAAGAAGCAACAAAAACAAAGATTGCAATAACTCTATTCATAGTGTTTTGTTCGACACTAGGAATTAGCCAGTTTATATGTGGTCACTAGTCGTATAAATTATCAATTATTGCCAATGGTTTGATGAACTGACTAAAATATTAAAACTCAGTAAGCTTACAAGCAATGGTATCAAAGCTTACAGGCCAATCGACGAAAGACATATATAACAATAAACATTGATAATATAATTGGAAGAAAAAAATGTCAATTTATAAATTGCATGTCTAAGCAATGGTGTGTCCTATATTTTATTCTCACCAATTGACTATTATTAGATTATTAGAATTTTAAATTAGAAGTTTTCCCTTAAGGAATATTATAAAAATGAAACATTAATGGCATTTTCTCTACAATCCTAATTTATTTTGTTTGCCGCAGGTACAAATTATATCCTACAATTCAGACGTGTATTACAAAGTTACACAACCTCATAAATCCCCCAGGGGTTGGAAGCATTTCCATAGATGAGACATTTTCTAATTCAAACAATAAACAATTAACTACTTACTTATCTTAATCACTGCAATCGAAAGTTGGAGCTAAGTCAAATCAGGATAACCTTATTTTAATAGCCTTTAGTATTCATTTGTTGACATTTTTATAATATATGTGTTTTTGATTTTATTGTTTTTTCCTAACATAAGCCGTTCCGTTAAAAGTGTAATAAATGTTATAAATATATCATATATTTTGTACAAAATTGCTTCCGTTTATCAGAAATTAATGTTACTTTTGGAATCAAGTTGTCATAAATTGCTTGGGATCACCTAAACATACTACTAAAAATGTCATGTCAGCAATTTCTTCATGAGATTAATTTATCAGTATATCAATGATGAATTCGTGGTCCGTTTGTGGTGTTTGTATCTTTGTATGTGGTTTTCTTTAATATATTTAAAATTTTCCATAAATGAAGCCATTGTATGTCTTTCTCATTTTGCTTACTCTAAGAATTACATGACTAACATAACAAATAAAACTTCGTAAAGTCAAGCTTAATTTTTAGTTCTGTTTCAGTTTTATGTCAGACCTAATCAAATGTTGAAAGTTGTATTGACATAGTTTGTCAAATAATATTTGTCTAAACAATTACAAATTATAGATAATTAATTAAATTCTCCACAACAGATATGTTTATAAAATATAAGTATAAGTATAATTAGTTAAACTATTGTGGTATATTTTGCATTTTTTGATTTTATAACGACTCAATGACCAATGAAGATGTGACTGAGGTTTGCGCCGTGAGGGAAACATAAGCAGGTAGTGTATTAAAAGAGTCCTGACATATTTTAATAAGGTTGTTGAATTGCGACAGAGATGAATATCCTATCCGCAGGCCGGACAAAAGATGCCCCTTCGTTCTTTCTGACAGTCGCATCGTTATCAACTCTGTAAGCTAATATTTTGTTAGGTTATATGTTTCATTTAGAATTGTAACAAAGGATATTTTCTATCTGCAGGCAATAATATAAGATAAACAGGACACCTGCCATGCACCCCATAGACAGATCCTGAGGACTAAAATCAACTTTATCAGAGAATATTCCCTGTAATTATATTTGCTTGGCGGTACGAACAAAGTTGTGCCGGAGGGACATTGCTTACCCGCAGGCCTTCACGGCCTTCATGGCCGACAAAAGGATGCTCGGCATGCCTCTTTACAGGCGAATATTTGTAAGAGATCAACTCACTTTTTTGGATAATGTAAGCTACTGAATTATTGTTGCTGAGATTGATGCGTAATTATATTTCTAAACTTTGCAATTCTTCTCATTAATATGTTTTTATAAGTCTCTATTTTTAGCAAGTTTGGAAAAGTCATTGCACAATCTATCCATATTGACTACCATTATTTTCAGTATTTGATATCTGCTAGTTGTTTTATGTTTTTTAATTTAATTGCTAATTTATGTAATTAATCAATGATCAGTAGATATTTTCTGGTTTTAACATTAAAGAGTGAGAAGAGCTGGGCTAGTTCTGCAATCCAGATTTGAAAACAACAACAAACAAACATACTGTTAAAATCTTGGTATTAAACGCCTTTTAAATTATTCATATTTGGCATGTTTTTTTAAATATTTCATATGCTCATGCACTTGTTATTCTTGAGTCAGAAAAGCATTAATATTCAAGTGAAGACAAATGTCATTGTTTGATAAGAAATGCGTTAAGCACAGGCTAAATTTATCAGTTAATGTTTAATGAAATATGACATCGAATTAACGCAGTTTGGTAGACTAGAAGTAATTTTTCGTATTATTTTATTGCCAACTAATCGATTCCCATTATATTTCGATCTCGAATAATTCGAATATAAATGCACGTATCCTTAATTCAGTTTCATAGATGTTGTTAACACAATAAGTTACCTTACGTAGTTGCTCACATATAAAGTGTAAAATAAATTGAAACGTTAAAAACCGGGAGTTCACATGCAGCTGAAGTTTTGTTATTATATCTGATTATTGACCGACCAAACCTATTCCAAAAAGCGTTTCTTAATTCTTTATTTTATCCGAACTTTTAACTCATATATGGACAAAGACTATGCCTCTGTTTTTTTGACGTTTCATAAAACAATGAGCAAATTCTTGTTAGTAATTCATTTCCGCATAATTTCTCTAACAGCATAGTTGTTTCAGTAATACGAACGCAATACAGAGTATAGTTTTACATGGATAAACAGTTAAAGGCTTGCCCGATAAGCCCCGTCATTCCGATTGCGACTAACTGTTGTGTCAATACGTATATATGTCTAGATAATATTTGAAGTGTTAGTCTTAGAAACTACAGTGCCACTATTATGTTATTGCGAATAAATTTCAAATAAGCGATGTTGCGTCAGAAATAATTGTCTGTATTATTAACGGTAAAACATTGCCTTAATAACTATTCATTATTTTGCTTTTATAATGTATATTCGGTTTAATGTCAATAAATGTCAATATTAACATCACTAATTCAGTAACAATACTTTTAAGTAGAAATTTGTGGAACAAGAACAAACACAAAATTATTAAGCATTAAAGAAAATTTATTTTAAATAAGCTTTAACATTTGATTTAGTGATGTTTTTCCCTGATAAATCGCAAAGAAAGCATAAAATATGGTGCATTTCGATATTTATAGCCATGAAGTAAACATACCAAAGAGGTATAATGTCGTTATTTGAATTGTGAATTTGATTCGATAAATATTAACAGTAGACTGAGTAGAGTAGATCTGTCCATGGAACAAGAAATGCATTAGCAGTGTAAGTAATATGACTATTAATGTTCTAATACTTTTCTTTAGGTAATTAAATATACATGGGCAGATAATTATAACACTTGACCAAATGGTCTTTGTACTGATATTATCCTTTTTACAAGAAAACTATTATTTTCTATTTAATAATAACAATTATAAACGATTATAACGCTGTATGGGGTTACATTAAACGTCACATACACGTTACTTTGCATGTACTTAAAGATTGCATGAGTGGACAACGAACAGGAAGATTGAAGGAAAACGGACCCTGAAGATTAATTAATATCAATGATACAGATAAAGAATAAATATGTATTTCGCTATCATTTCAATTATATTGATAAACCAGTTCCCTGTATTCCCACTTCAGTTACCGTCTGCAGCAATTGAATTACCATTTGCAGACAATGTTTTATCGTTAGTGAAAACATGTGTCATTATCCCAACGTGGTCTATTTTTAGGACAGGTAGCGGAAGTATATTAATGATACAAGATATGCCTCAACAACCAAAGCATTTAAATGAATGGTTCTATTATCCCCAGACCTAACTAACCTATTGAATGTGTGTGCATGGCTTCAGACAAGCCTTCATTGGAATAACTTCATTAAAGAAACACAATGCTCGATTTGCCCTAATGATTCTTTTTCAGTTTGTTTTTACTCTTTTATCAGCGCAATGATTGCTTTCGTTATAGACGGTACTGATTGAGATTCCGTCCTTGTCAAAATTGTTAAGTAATTGGCACTTAAGTGCATGTCCCTCACAGTTGATTAATTAAACACTTGAAGAGCGATGAATTAGCGATTATATTATTTTTTTATGCTACACATCAGAGTTGACAGTGTAAAATGATAAATGACATAATCTTTGCCATAGCATTCGATATTGATTGTGTCTTGTGGCGAAGATGTGTCAAAGTGCATCATCCAATCCTTCGTCTAAATGAAGTGATGATCCAAATAATTGCCTTAAATGTGGCCAAACCTTGCTTAGTGTTTCTGTTTAGTGTTTTGGGGTTCACGTTTTAATTCAAAAGAATCTTTCTCAATGTAATTTTAATAGAAGTGCAAACATCTATTGTTTCAGTGATCAGAAACCGTTTTGGTATAAAGCCAAACAATACATGGGATAGTCATTGTTGATGACCTGATGAAATAATTTGTAGAATTGCTAAAAACAAATAAAACTATTTGGACAGTATTTGTACAATTCTTTCTCATGCTTTATCTAATTTGAATATTAAGTGGATTATGTTGAATTAGTATAATCTTTACGGATTTTTTGCTGTTGTCGAACCATCGTAACCTAGACATTTCGTACAATTCATCATCATTTTGTAAAAAAAAATGGCCTTTTAAAGAAGGCTAACATTGAAGCTCTCTTGACGTACAGAAATACAAAGAGATGTATCCTAGAAACAATATCGCTCGAAAGGTAAACACACTGACATCCTTGCAAATCTACTTCTGATATTTCTTACTCATCTTCGAACTATTTCTTTCAATCAAAGGTAGGCTCGTCCAGAAATTAATAGGAAAATAAATATTTAACTATGCCTCATATATATTGTCGGTAGACCAAATTGAAATATGCTTAGTTATGCTTGTCAACATTTATTGTATAGGTGGCTTCAAAAAACAACGGTCACATAAACATTTTTTTTACATTATTTTGCAATAAAATATCACTCTAAATTGTTAAATATATCAAATTGAAAATAGTGACAGAATTGAATTGATGTTTTTTTGTCAGTTTCTATGTTACAACAATTTGTAGAAAGTTTGATTAACTTAATAAGCTGAGTATTCCTCGTTGATACGATGTTGCACGAAACTGTGTTCTTGTGTTGTGTTTAAACTGGAGAAACTGAGGCAAATCATAGATTCCAGTTTGGTTACCACTAACTATACTCGCATGTTGCTAAATGTATTGCCATCACATAACATGATTATTTGCATTATTCAATACCAGAGGAAGAAGTAGATGGCAAATTTTGTTCGCCTACAATTCCAAATGTGAATAATAACTATGTAGATTAAACTAATTATTTCATACTTTAGTTTATAAATACATCTTAACCAGAATCTGTTCAGAAGTACAGAAAGCTTGCCAAAAAAACCATTAGAAGGCCATGTTGGCAAAAAACCCGGCGTCTACAAATTTCCAAAAGCTTATACCGACATATCCCGACAACAAAAGTCTACGTTTAAAAATCTCACAAATATGTAAAAGAATATCGATAAACGTCTATGACTTTGCTCTCACTGGACCTGCCATGACATGTATACTAGTATTTACGTAATACTTACTTTTAACAGCGTTCGGTAATAGTTCAATTTGATTTTTGTACTTCTTGAGAATGCTGTTTAATGACACATTGACACTATTTTGAAATATTATAAGAAATTCTTAGCTTTAAAATATCGTTGTCCGGTAGATCAAAACTCAACTTTATGAGGGCTTATACAGTTCAAATATTCTGATGAGAACTAGAGACTATTTATGACTTTATTACATTTCGAAACAATGCATCGTTTATGTTCGAATCTTTGTGTGGCATGAATTCGTGTAAAGTATCAATTATTGATGTTTTCGTCTGGAAACTGTTTTTTTTATGTAAATAACAGTGAAGTACGTAATCTTATGAGGCAGATTTCATTCTCTGGACTTGTTTAATGATGTTTACAGAGAACATAATTTGTCTTAAGCATGAAGGTCAAATTCTGTTCTCCATTAACGTCGTTAAACAAACGTACTGTTAAGTCTACATTGCTTTTGATTAAGCTATACATAGTTTTTACTATTTCGGTCAACTGCCGGATACCAAACGACAAGTACAAAAAGAGAAGAATGAGACAGGTCTGAGTTATAGACATTTGGTCATACTGCTATTTTTTCATTACAAAACAATAAATAAACTCTTTTAAAAAAATCGTCGATAATTTATTGATATTACCAATCATATACACATTTTAAAAATTCCTGCTGATTAACCCGTGTTTTCAGACGATTAGTGATATTTCTAGCCAGGAAAAGGTATTTGGTGTCAAATGATAACATTTATTGTCGTGATCAATCAATTTTGCAGGTATATGATTTAAACAAGCAACATACAAAAAGTAGATATTTAAGCTGACACGACAACCGGAAGTCGAATAGAAAAAAGTGTTCGATTATTCCTTTGCAAAGTTTACAGGTCGCCTCTGGAACGTTAAATACCACTTTGCAAAGCCAGACATATTATCTATTTTTTAATGATATCCTATTGCATAGTCAAACATTAATAAACCACGCCCACACATATTAGCGATGGTTCATGAATATTCCGGGTCCATAAAATTAATATCAAAACCCTGGTACTTGGACAAGATTGATGGAAACCATTTACAAAATGTCTTGTAATCCATGGCTTTGTTGGTTATGATTATATAGCTTTAAAGATTTGATTTCGCTACATTTGTAGCGAAAAAATAAAGTATTGTTCAATAAACTCTATTGTGGCCATTACACTCCTTATCAGACACATATGTCTTATTCAATTTCGTTTGAGGTTCTGCACCAAAGTTATAAATAAGGCACAAGACGTAATGTTGTCTGTACACATATATCTTATGCGTATTCAAACGTAACATCAAAAACTAGTATTTGTAAGCATATGCATTTGTTAAATTTACTACATGATGTATTTGATTGTCAATTTTATTTGAGTTATATTCGGCGATTATCATTCTTACATGAACAGTAAACCTCTTTTGATCTTTTAGGTACGAGTAAATGGCAAATCTTTCTTTTATTTCATGATTAAATCATACGCTGGAACAGGTTTTGCAATATTTGCAATACAATTAATAATGCTTTATATAAAGTTCTAGTACCAGTTTTTCAGAAATGAACATATATTTACCCAACAGTTACATTTTTTTAAAATCTTGTGCATAGTATTTTAGTCATGTGGAAGTTTTCTTAGTAAAATCTTGTTAACATTTTTGAAACCCAAACCACATTTTTAAAATCCTCTTAAAATTATTGAAATCCTGTGAACGTTATTGAAATCAAATGCCCATTATTGAAATCATGTATAAAAATAAAGTGTACATTATTAAAATACTTTGTACATTATTGCTGTGTTCATGATATAATAATATTTGAATTATTAAAATCATGTGTAACATAATAGACGTATTATTTACATTATTGAAATCCTGTGCAACTGGAAACTTGTTCCTGTTCATCTGAAATTGTGTTATCTGTTTGCCGTAATAACTATTTAAGGTCCGGACTAATGGTTCCAACAATAATTGAATAAATACTCTTAAAACATTTTGCTCTAAAAATAATTTTCTTTTAAAAACTAACCGAAATTTTATATCGATATTAATTATGTGCGAATATACTTTTGTTCGTTACCTAACTATTTTTTTAAATACTGTTTAGTTCTTTCCTGTAAATTTTAGTAGTGAATACAGTTTCTTCTGTTTATATTTTTTACATATTTCGATATTTTCATTGTTATACAAATGAAAAAT